>NC_051064.1:30713355-31013355 GCF_004664715.2 Peromyscus leucopus | reverse complement strand
TTTGGTTGTAGGCATGAGAAAAAGAACAGGCAGAGGCATCTGGAAGGGTCCAGAGCAAAGAAAGAAATCAGTGGACTAGACATGGCCAGGGCTTGCTAGAGAGGGGAGAATAACAGAGAAAAGAGAAAAGGATAGCACGAGCAGGAGCCTAGAGAACAGCCAGGTTATAAGAAGGCTGAGGAGCTGTGAGGAGGGAAGCCTGAGAGCAAGAGGGAGATTTGGGTGTGGGAGGTGAGAGGGGCCAGGATGCTAGCATGTACTTTGAAATGCTAACTGGAGAGACATATGTCCCTTTTGCCAGAGGTAAAGGAACTGACTCCATTTGGCAGACCAGAACCCACTTTACAAGTGGGAATGCTGGCTCTTATCTAACTGCCAGAAATCTCCCTGTAGGCCAGGATGAGCTGGATGGTCCGTGGACATGCCATATTTTGGTGGTACCTTTGGATCTGACACTGGAACCACTAGGACTCAAATGACATGGGCTTTGCACGGGGACCCTCAGGTCAGGTTCTCGGCATTTCATCATGTGTTATTCCTAGGAGAGAATGTGTGCCAGGCAAAGCACAGAAAACCACTACTTATATGTTTGTCATTGTGGTTAGTTTGTAAAATTATGGATAGATAAGTTTTTAAATAGGTTTGGGCTAGGAGTATAGCTCAGATACAGAGCTGGCATTAGTCTAGATTCCCCAGTGAGGAGAATAGGGAACAGAGAATAAAAGAGACACAACAAAAAGGTTTTTCTTAGTATTTTGAAATTGTACATCACTTTAAAATTTGAAAGAGCCAACCAAAACAAAATATTTGAGCAAAAATATTTTAAAATGAGGTCTAAAATCCTAGCTCTGCTCTTTAATAGTAAGTCTGCTCAACTTAAGCCCTAGAGACTTCTCTTTACCTTTCATTTGTAAATTAGTCATTGCTTTTAAAGATAAAAATGAAAAGAGAAGAAGAAAATGAGGAGGGGAGGAGGAAGAGAAGAGGGAGGGAGGGGGAAAGGAGGAGGGAGGGGGGAGGAGTGGAAAGGAGGGGGAAAGGAGGGGGGAGGAGAAGAAAGCTGGGCTTCTGGTTCTTCCTGAAGCAGCTGAATACTTTACTCATTTGCCTGAGAAGCCACCCACACTGCAGAACAAAGGAAAACTTTCCAATAGACAGATGGCTTCATTTGCTTAGGTAAAAACTCAGCTCTGCAGAGCCTGAAGACAAGTAAAGCCGCATTTTACAAGGAAATGGCTAGGCAGTGCTAGAGCACTGATCTCCGTGCTGCCTAAAGGGAACCCAAGGACACTTCTGTACTCTGACCAGGGGCACCGACTCCAGGCACCCACCTCTAGCTCCCTCTCTGTCTAAACCATCTCCCAGAACTGGAGGGACTGACCACTGGCCAGTGTCCCCAGTGAAAGGCCATGTAAATGTAGTACATAACTTTTCCTATTGGTGAAAACGTGGAAAATCTATCTACCTTGCAAAGACAGTTCAGTATATCTTCCTCTCCTGGGTCTCTTTGCAAACAAGCTTGTCATTGTTTTTCAAGGAGGGGCTTTTGCTGCCCTGGAGGTTTTTAATGACTTAGACTGGGGGCATCTAGTCACAATTTTCACAGTAAGTGAGAAAAGGCTTTGCAAAGAGCTGACTCCTGGACTACATTCAGGACTGAAACAAAAGATGAATTATTCACATCTGCTTCGAGTGTGCACCAAACCAAGCTTCAGGGATGTTTGCTGGGGAGACACATTTACTGCATTCTCTCAGCCCTTCCTTCCTTGCACCGAGGTTCAGGCAGTGCAAGAACTTGACATTTAACACACTCTTTTCTTTTCCCAATACCCAATGTCTTAGGGTATTGTCATTTTGATTGATTATTTATGTATTATTTAGTTGTGGATAATTATTTGGATAGCAGTTGTTTCCTTTTCTAAACATGTTTCCATCTAGTAAGAAAACAATACCCAATCTAGCTTCACAGATCCTTATTTACAATTCTAGAATTTGGCAGTCAGAACCAAAAATGGTTCAGAAAGTCCCACCCCACAAGGATGGATCATATTTATAGTGAGAAGAAAGAAGCAACACAAACTAATGAGATTGAGTCGGCCAGGATGATTACGGTGCAAGTCTAACTTGAACGTGGTTTATTAAGGTGGGCCCCTTGTGTCTGGCTGAGACTTGGCTGATCATTATGACAGCACTCTTTACACATCAAGTAAGATTACATTTCACTGTCTATGGGGAAAAAATGTAGGCTGTGCTTAAAGCATGCACAGAGGCAGGTACAAATTCAGTTTAACCTCTTCTAACAATGTTTTACTACTACTACTACTACTACTACTACTACTACTACTACTACTACTACTATTACTACTACTACTACTACTATTACTACTACTACTACGCACCTTACATTTAGATTTTGTTTTTCAGAACCAAGAGATTTCTCATATATGCTCAGTCTCTCTTACTGTCAATATTTCCTGAGTGTGACATTCATTTTGACTAACATATATTGACTTAACCAGTTGTGTGGATTATAAAGGACATATATAACCAGAAGGTGTGTAGTTCACATGTGAGTATCTTCTTTGTGTCATACATCCAATGAGACAGGACAAGTGTGAAATAGTATGAGTCAACCACCATCTTACATACAGTCTAGCTTCACTGCCATCAAAGTTCTCCATTGTGTTTCTACACACCCCTCCCTCCTGATAAACCATGGGAGCTAATAATCTGCCTTTTCTAGAAGATTATATATTTGGTTTCATATCATACCTTTGTAGATTCACTTCATGGATCTCACAACAGATTTTTCTTCTGTATTTTCATTATCCAGTTCTTATTCTTGCCAGCTTCTGGATACAACACAGTTTATGTCTCTATTTCCAGTTGAAGAGCATTTCTCTATTCCCAGGTGAAGAGCATTTCTCTATTCCCAGTTGAAGAGTATTAGCAATTAAGATGAAAGCCGCAAAAAAAAAAAAAAAAAAAAAAAAAAAAAAAAAAAAAAAAAAAAAAAAAATCCATGTGTGGTTCTCCATGATGACATGTTTTCAACTTGTGAAAACCCCAGAATGTGATTGCTCGACTGTCCTGAGTTCTGAAAGACTCTGACTTTTTCCACAGCAGCTGTGCCATGTTGTCCTTGTCAGCCATGGAGGAGAGCTCCTGTGACTTCACAGCATTTGTGGTCTTTCTATCTGGATCCATGATCCCAACATGCCTCCATGCCCAACACATCAGCAAACTCCATCAGCTCAACTTGAAAGTACCAACCAAGCCCAGTCCCTTTTTACTGTCTCTACTGTCACCAGCCTGAACCCAGCCATTTGCCCTGTCACCTGATTTAGGCAGAAGCCTCCTAGCTGTCTCCAGCTTGCCTCATCATAGTTCTTCTTACATATATTTACCAAAAGGTCCTATGTAAATAAAGACCTACCCTAACATCCTTCAGCTCCAAACTATCGATTGCTTAGAGGGTTAGAGCCTTCTGCTTGTCTTGTGCCAGCTACTCTGTGCCTTTTTTCATTTGCTCTGCTTACTTCCCCTCACAGCTACTTCCAGAGCTACTCAGTAGACTCCATATCTTCAAGACCAGCTCCCTACCTGGAAGACTGTTTACAGAAGTTCTGGTAACCCACTCCCTCGTCATCAGGCTCTGTTCCCCACAGTGGAAGGGTCCCCACATGCACACAGGCTTCTCCAGAGAACATGATCTCCACTACAGCACTAGCTGCATTTGTTAGTTCACTGTCATGTTTCCACTGCTAAAACATGTTCAAAGAAGCAAAACCCCGAGGGTTTTGTGTCTACTCTGGGCAAATGGTATTCAGGAACCCATAGTATGTCACCTTCTGGAATATGCTCTCATTTGCAGACCCCATATTTCTCTGAGCAAGGCCTGTGACAGATAAATCCAGGAAGCACTGCTTAAACGACATTAAGTAGATGAACTTATTGACAGATTTTGTAGCATTTGTTTGGTTTTTTAATTTTTTTTTAAACAGTTTCACTATGTAGCATAGGCTGATCTTGAATTTAAACGCCTCCTGCCTCTGCTTTCTCAGTTCTAGGATTACAGGCATGTACATCAATACTCAGCTTCTAGAGCATTTTTAAGTTGTTAATATATAGACCTTAAACTGCAAGCTTAACTGATACTTAAACAAACTGAAACATTAGTGACTGTGGGATTTTTGACACTTGCTACTAATAACACAATGCATTTCTTTGGAATGCTATGATAATCCTTCATTTTCTGGTTAAGAACTGCTAATGACTCAACAGAGGAATCTCAAATGGCTGATAATCACTTAAAGAAATGTTTAACATCCTTAGCCATTAAGGAAATGAAAATCAAAATGACTTTGCAATTCCATCTTACACCTGTCAGAATGGCTAAGATCAAAACCACAAATGACAGCTCCTGCTGGCAATGATGTGGAGCAAGGAGAACTTTCCTCCACAGCTGGTGGTGAGTGAAAACTTGTACAGCAACTTTGGAAATTAATATGGCAGTTTATCCGAAATTTGGGAATTGATCTACCTCAAGATCCAGCTCCATCACTACAGGGCATGTACCAAAGGATGTTCCACCATACCACAAGGACACTTGCTCAACTATGTTCATACTAGCTTTATTCATAATAGCCATAAACTGGAAACAAACTAAATATCCCTCAAACAAAAACACAGATACAGAAAATGTAGTACATTTACACAATGGAATGTTACTCGGCTGTTAAAAACAATGACATCAAGAAATTTGCTGGCGGACCGACAGAGACATTCAGGCCCGGCGGCAGCCGGCAGAGACATTCAGGCCCAGCAGCGGCCCACAGAGGTAGACAGGCCCGGCGGCAGAGACAAGCAGACGCAGGTAGGCCTGTGGCGGGGGCCCGTGGAGGTAGACGGGCCCAGCGGCGGCAGCCGACAGGGATATTCAGACCCGGCGGCAGCCGGCAGAGACATTCAGGCCCAGCGGTGGCCCACAGAGGTAGACAGGCCCAGCGGTGGCCTGCTGAGGTAAACGGGCCCGGCGGCAGCGGCCGACAGGGACATTCAGGCCCGGCGGCAGCCGGCAGAGACATTCAGGCTAAACAGAGAATTCACAAAACAAGAATCACAAATGGCTGAAAGACATTTAAAGAAATGCTCAACATCCTTAATCATCAGAGAAATGCAAATCAAAACGACTCTGAGATACCACCTTACACCTGTCAGAATGGCTACAATCAAAACACCAATGACAGTCAATGTTGGAGAGGATGTGGAGCAAAGGGAACACTCCTCCACTGTTGGTGGGAATATAAGCTTGTACAACCACTGTGGAAATCAGTATGGTGGTTTCTCAGAAAATTAGGAATCGAACTACCTCAAGACCCAGCCATCCCACTCTTGGGCATATACCCACAGAATGCTGATACATACCATAAAGATACATGCTCAGCTATGTTCATAGCAGCACTATTTGTAATAGCCAGAACCTGGAAACAACCTAGATGCCCATCAACGGAAGAATGGATGAAAAAAATGTGGTACATATACACAATGGAGTACTACTCAGCAGCGAAAAACAATGAAAGCATGAAATTTGCAGGCAAATGGATGGAACTAGAAAAAATCATCCTGAGTGAGGTAACCCAAACCCAGAAAAACAGTTATGGTATGTACTCACTCATTGGTGGATTCTAGATATAAAATGAACAATCAGACCACAACCCATAGAACCATAAAGGCTATATATATGTAGCATGGAGGTCCCTAGGACGACTGTGGCATATAATAAATTTCAGTTTTACTCAATTATTGGAAAAAATAGCCAAATGAATGGAAACACATGAACTATGAACCAAAGGCTGAGGGGCTCCCAGCTGGATCAGGCCCTCTGAATAGGTGAGACAGTTGATTGGCTTGATCAGTTTGGGAGGCATCTAGGCAGTGGGACCAAGTCCTGTGCTCATTGCATGAATTGGCTGTTTGAAACCAGGAACTTATGCAGGGACACTTGGCTTTGTCTGGGAGGAAGGGACTGGACCTCCCTGGACTGAGTCTACCAAGTTGATCACAGTCCTCGGGGGAGGACTTGTCCTGGAGGAGGTGGGAATGGAGGGTGGGCTGGGGGTAAGGGGAGGGCATGGGAGGGGGGAGAATAGGGGAACCCATGGCTGATATGTAGAACTGAATGGTATTGTAAAATAAAAAAATATATATCAAAAAAAAAAAAAAAAAAAAAATTTGCTGGCAAATGGATGGAACTAAAAAAGACCATCCTGAGTGAGGTAATCCAGACCAACAAAAACAAACATGGTATCTACTCACATATAAGTGGATATTACCCGTAAAGTAAAGGATAACCGTGCTACAATCCACAGACCCAGAGAGAAGCTAAGTAACAGGAGGGCTCAAGGGAGAGATACATGAATTTCTCTGTAGAGGGGAAATACAATAGACATCATTGTTGGATGGGAGTAGGGATCCGGATGGCAGGGTGGAGATGGGAACAGGAAGGACCAGGTTAGGGGAAGGATGGAGGGAGAGAGTACTGGGAGAGACAACTGGAATTTGGGGGCATCTCTGGGATCATCTAGAAACCTAATGCAATGGGAACTCCCAGCTACCTATGAGGGTGACCTAGCTAAGATTCCTAGCAGTGGGGGATATTAAGTCTGAACTGGCCATCTCCTGTAACCAGGAAAGACTTCCAGTGGAACGATTGGGACGTCAACCCAGCCACAGAAACTTCAACCTACAATGTGCCCCACCTACAAGATGTACTGGGGCAAAGGTGGTGCAGAATTGGGGGAGTGGCCAGCCAATGATTGTCGAGCTTGAGACCCACACCATGAGAGGGAGCCCACCCCTGAGCGCCAGAACCCAGACGCTGGACAGCCCAGAGGCCTAGGATAGAACAAAACACGACTGGGGAAAAAAGTCAATGAAACAGTTCCTAATGATATTCTGCTATACTCATAAAGTAGTGCCCAGCCCAACTGTCAGCAGAGAGCCTTCACCCAGCAACTAATGGAAACAGATGCAGAGACCCACAGACAAACACTTAACAGAGCTTGGGGAATTCTGTGGAAGGGGTGGGAGGAAGGATTGTAGGAGCCAATGGGGTCAAGGACTCCAGAGGGGCTCACAGAGACTGAACTAACAACCAGGGAGTTGTTGGGACTGACCTGGCCCTCTGCATGTATGTTACAGATGTGTAACTTGTCTTCTTGTGGGACTCCTAACAGTGGGAGCAGGGGCTGTCTCTGACTCTGTTGTTGACTTTTGGGACATTTTCCTCCTACCAGGTTGCCTCATCTAGCCTTAATAGAAGAGGAGGTTCCTAGTCTCACCAAAACTTGATATATACCATGGATGGCTGATATCCACAGGGGGCCTGCCCTTTTGTGAGAGAAACAGAAGAGTAGTCATGGATGGGTGGGGGTGGGTGGGGGGTGGGGAGTGGGAAGGTGGATGAGAGGAGGACTGGGATGAGAGAAAGGAGGGGAAACTTTGGTCAGGATATAAAAACAAACAAACGAATAAATAAAGAGAACTGGTAATGAGACTATTTGTTTTTAAGGCTGTATTTGTTTGATAAACACTTACCAATTATAAAAATTAGATTTATTGCCGTTAATAATGACTCTCACACAAAAAGAGATGCCTTGGGATTCTGAGAAATGACTATGATTGGTGAGAAACATGGTGTGGTTTTCTGTGTTAGTACACAGGATGTCATTCACTATAGAGCTCAGTGCCAACAAAGGAACCTTCAATTCCACTATTTAGGTACCCATGGTATCATCAGAATCCCCTTCTCTCATCAAAGTCTTTGGCCTCTGGGATCTTTATTTATAGATCTATATTATATCTAATAATAATAAAAACCTTTCACCTCATAAATAATTTCAGTATTCTTCTCAACATATTTTAAGGCCTTAACAAAACAAAAACAACAAAACACTGTGATGTATTTTTCTAAGCCAGTACTTTATATAGGAGTAGAATACTTGGTTAAAGGTAAAATAAGTTTGGTCATCCCTCCATACCTGTCTTAGATAGATTTTTATATTGCTGTGATGAAACACCATTATCAAAGGCAGCTTGGAGAGGAAAGAGTTTATTTGATTTATATGCCCTGAGTCACAGATCACTGAGGAAAGCTAAGGCAGGAACTCAAACTGGTGGGAACCCAGAGGCTGGAGCTGATAGAGAAGCCATTGAGGACGGATGTTTATTGGCTTGCTCCTTGTGGATTTCTCAGCTCACTTTCTTGTAGAACTGAAGATCACTAGCATAGGGGTGGCCCCACTCACAATGGGCTTGGCCCTCCTACATCAACCACTGATTAAGAAAATGTTCTACAGGCTTGACTACAGCCAGATCTTATGGAGGCATTTTCTCAATTGAGGGTCCTTCGTCTCAGGTTTCTCTAGATTATGTCAAGTTGACATAAAACTAGCGAGCATAATACCCATGAGGTAGGGTTCCAGGATCTGCCACAAATGCCCAAATCTGCAGATGTTCAAGGCCCTTGTTAAATCAGTGAAGTATTCATACCTGTATGCAACCTAGACTCATCCTTCTGTGTATTTCAAATCATCTCTAGATTACTTGTAAAACTCAATGCAATATAAATGCTGTGCAAATAGTTATTCTTTTGCAATTTTTAAAAGGTATTTTACATGGGAGGTTGGTTGAGTCTTTCAATGCAGAACTCTGGGATACAGAGGGCAAACCATACTCTACATTCCTTCCCAAAGGACCTGAAATTTCAGTCTCTATTTTTCCACTAATTCTAAGCCTTTACTCCTCATAGTCTTGCTAATTCCCCCCAAGAACACTCTGTAGACACTAAATACATTTTTCCAACAAGGAATGCTAAAGTTTGTGTGAGACTTTCCTTTGGAAATATTTCAAGTGTCTACTCACTCCAAATACGGCACCTACAACAGACCACCAAAGTAACAATACCACTGAAGTCCAATGTGGTTTACCAACAAGTTTGTTCCTGTTACTTACAGAAATATAGGTGAATGTTACTTACAGCAGCCTTGGTGAGTCAAAGGCAGTATCATTACTGAATGTTGAAACTCTGGGCTTCTCTGTATGACTTTTAGGTAGCTGAAGGCTAGAGATGCTCTTTGAGGCAGCTTGGCTGCTCTGAGTTTCTTTACCAGTCTTTATGGGTAGTTTCAGGGACTTCCTGAGACTTATGAGTTATTTGGTTTTCAGTCTTTATTTATTTATTTATTTATTTATTTATTTATTTATTTATTTATTTATTTATTTTGGTTTTTCAAGACAGGGTTTCTCTGTGTAGCTTTGCGCCTTTCCTGGAACTCACTCTGTAGCCCAGGCTGGCCTCGAGCTAGCAGAGATCCACCTGCCTCTGCCTCCCGAGTGCTGGGATTAAAGACGTGTGCCCCCACTGCCCAGCTGGTTTTGAATATTAATGAGCTTCCCTCCTGCATGAATGTTTCATCATGGAGGAAATTATTATGAAACACTCCAGCTCTTACATTTTTTCTACCCCTGTCTTTTGCAACATTTTCTAAGCCTTGAGGGGGGTAATAAAGGTGCCCATTTAAGGCTAGAGGCTAAGCTTGGGCCACTATGCCACAGCATCAGTCACTTGTTCTCAGGAGTTGCATCTGTGCTGTACACCATCATTTGCAAAGTTTCCCTCCAAGATGAATTGTGGCTGTGGTCTATAGATTTAGACACCAATGTTCAGAAGACAAGTGGACAGGCACAACACATCCACTTAACAAAAATGTAAGTTGCTTTCCCATGGTTGTCTATAATCCCCCAACTATAGGTTTTTGTCTTGGTTTGCAATAGCAGACAGGAATTTTATCATACAGAGCAGGCCTTGAATCTAACCAGAAAGCTGTTGATGGTACTCAAAATAATCTTGCAACTATGCACCTGCAGTCACATCTTGCTTGTCATTTTGATAGTGTAGCATCCAAGGTCCACACCTGAGTGGGATGTTGGAACAGCAGTCTTCATTGTGCCTTCTAGCGTTACGAAAGGTAGCTAGCAGGGAAGGGGCTTCCAGTTTAGTATCAGGCTTATTCTCTGTCTCATAAACAACACAGGGAGTGTCTTCGGCAATAGGGTCTCATCATTTATTTCTGGAATGCAACCATCAGCAATGGAAAGCTGAATTGGAATGAGCAGAATTCTGCCACTTAAGACAAAATCCAGCAATCAC
Organism: Peromyscus leucopus; assembly: GCF_004664715.2. Classification (NCBI taxonomy): domain Eukaryota; kingdom Metazoa; phylum Chordata; class Mammalia; order Rodentia; family Cricetidae; genus Peromyscus; species Peromyscus leucopus. Next base: position 31,003,142 of record NC_051064.1, on the reverse strand, counting down.
CAAACACGCCAGACTGCTTTCAGATGCTGTACCTCCGTCCTATTCTGCTTCCCTCCCTCGTTTTTCTCTTCTTTTCCTTCCTATTTTTCTCTCCCAGAGAACATTTCTTGACTAAGTTTGCAGAATCTCTGTATTTCATCCTCCTGAAAACTGGGAAGAATAGATGTCATCCAACTGTATTTCTTTATTTCACTCTTTTCAATCAAATTTCATCCAAATCTGCCTCACCTACACTCTTTGTCCCGATAATTCCCTGTTCTTATACATTTCTCTTCTTCCTTTTTCTCTGTCAATCTAATTCAAACCATTACTGTTACATTGAGATTTTTGTTTGTTTGGCTTGGTTTTATATTACTTTGTTGGTGGCATATCTTTTCTTTTGCCTTTCCATTCATACCCAAAGTAAGTAATATACTAGTGTCCACACTTCTATCAGTGACCCTTAACTTCCTAAAGTTATTGTGCTTAAAGGAGGATTGGTTTTTTATTGTACTTTCACTTCAGGTTAAAATGTGATAATGATTGATTTTACAGATAATATTCCAGTAGCAGGGGAGTCCTGGAAACTGTACCTACTGCTCTTACAAGCAGTTTAGCTGAGGAAAGTAACCTCACAGCCAGATAGCAGTGTAGTCCCTCTTGAATGGTACAAATACCTCCTCTGAACTAATAAGTGTTATTTAAAATAAATTAAAAATTAATAAATAAGTAAATTCAGGGGCTGGAGAGATGGCTCAGAGGTTAAGAGAACTGACTGCTCTTCCAGAGGTCCTGAGTTCAATTCCCAGCACCCACATGGTGGCTCACAACCATCTGTAATGAGATCTGGTGCCCTCTTCTGGCATGCAAGGATACATGGAGGCAGAATGTTGTATACATAATAAATAAATAAATCTTTAAAAAAGTAAATAAATAAGTAAATTCAAAACAAATAAATCCACAATTATTAATAATAAATAAATAAATTCAAACAACCACTTAATTTAATGTACACCAGAGATGAACAAGCCCCACTGCAGAAGTAAAAGTAACATTTAAGCAGGAAAGTAGCATAACTTTTCTAAACCTTACTAACTCTACAAAAATCACCTCCTATAAGAGGTGATAAAATCTGAAAAATTCAAAAGAAAGCTTGTGCATATATTCAAAAAATCAAAGAAGAAAATAAGCTGCTGAATGAATCCCCTGGAAGAAAACTCATAAATAGTTGAATGATAAGGATGTCAACACAATATATGGAGAAAGAATTAAACACATAGAAACTAAAGAGAAACAACCATGAACTATTAGAAATTAATGTCACAATCAGCCAAAGAAAAATCTCTATGGAAAGGCTCACAAATAGAATCGATCAAGGAGGGGACAGACTATCTGAGCTTGAGACAAAGCGGAAGAAATCGAATAATCCAAGGACAAAGCTAACTGTAAAAAGATATGAGTAAGAGATGTAAAATATTCAGGAAAGTAAGACTCATGAGCATAAACAAAAAAGAAAAATTTCTTTCTAAGGCAGAGAAAATAGTTTGAATAAAATTATATCAGAAAATACCCCAAATTAGAAAAAAAAAATGCCAGTCCAGATACAGGAGGCATTCATAACAAACAGACATGTCCAGGAGAGGCATCTCTACATGTATAATTAGCCACTGAATATAAAGGGAAGAAAGCATATTGAGAGCAAAGAGAGAGAAGCTCCATGTCAGATAGAAAGGCAAGCCCGTCAGAATGACAGCAACTGTCTCAGGAGAAGTTTAAAAGCCAGGAAGGCTTGGAATGATGCAGTTTAAGTTCTAAAAGATGATAATTGCTAGCCCAGAGTGCTAGATCAGTAAAGCTATCTGTTATCATTGAAGTAGGAAAAAATCTTCACAATGTGATAAAGCTAAAGCAATTCCTGACCAGAAAGCCAGATCTACAGGACATACTTAACGGAGTCCTTCAGACAGAAGAGAAGAACGAGCAAATCAGTGAGGTGACAAGAAGTAATAAAGTGTGCTTGAAGCATTGTTAAGAAAGAAAGGAATAGGAAACATCAGATACCACAAAATTAATAAAGTGACAGAGTAGACTACTTTAACATACATCTTTCAATTTTTAATATACACTTTTCAGTTATAACTCTGAATAGTAATAATCACAAATCCATATCCAAAAGACACATTATTTTATAAGTTTACTTTAAAAAACATAAATAGGGCTAGAGAGATGGCTCAGTGGTCTACAGCACTTGTTATTGCAAAAGAAACAAGTTTGATTCCCATGATGGTTCAGAATCATCTGTGACTCCGTTTCCATGGGCTCTTCTGACCTCCACATGCACCAAGCATACACATGGTTCACATACATACATGCAGACAAAACTTTCATCCGGTAAAATTAGGTAAATTTTTAAGTTAAAAAATAAATGTTTTATATATATATATGTGTGTGTGTGTGTGTGTGTGTGTGTGTGTGTGTGTGTGTATGTGTGTGTGTGTGTGTGTGTGTGTGTGTGTGTGTATGTGTGTATGTGTGTGTGTGATATATTTATTTTTCAAATAGAGTTACACCAGAAGGGGTGATAATGCTCCCCACCCAAAGAGCCACATAGATTAACAGAAACCCTAGTTGGTTAGGGGAGGAGTCTAAACGAGTCCCAAACTATACTGGATATTATCATTGCCGTTGTTTGCCTACTAGAACCTGAAGATTAGAACCTATCGCTGAAGACACCTCACACTCTAGACACAAGACTTGTAGGATTCAAGTTGAAACTGACCAAAAATAATTTTTTGACAAAATCTTTAGGACTTAAGTCCCAAAGAAACTGCAAATAGCCAGGCAGTGATAGTACACCTCTTGAGTCCCAGCACACAGGGAGGCAGAGACATGTGTATTTGTGAGTTCAAGGCCAGCCTGGTCTACAGAGTGAGTTCCAGGACAGCCAGGTCTACACAGAGAACCCCTGTCTTGAAAAACAAAAGGGAAAAAAGAAAAGAAACTGTAAATAGAAGAAACTTATCTCAAAATATTGAAGAATTTATACAGCAAACCCATAGTCAACATTATACTAAGTGGAGAAAAGATCAAAGCATTTCAATTAAGAACAGGAATAAAACAAGAGAAGCAAATTAAAAAAAAATACAAATAAGAAAGGGGACAAAGTATCCTTACTTGCAGGTGAGAGATAAGACATAGGCCAAAGAGCCCGGAGAACATTCTTAGAGCTGATTCTTTCAACCAACTGTTGGGATACAAAATTAACCCACAAAAATCAGTCTTCCTATATGCCAATCAAATCAAAAATAAACCCACAATCAACAAATGGGATCTCACAAAATTATAAAGTTCTGTAAAGCAAAAGAAACAGTTAACAGTTACCATCTATATGTCTATATACAATTCATGTCTAGAATACAAAGAACCAAAACCAACCGAACAAACAAAAAACAACTAACACAAGAAAATGATCAACTGAATCATAAAATTAGCTATGAAAATGAACAGGAAGTTCTTAAAAGAGGAAAACAAATGGCCATTAAGTTTTTTTTTTAAATCCGTTCAATATCCTTAGCCATCAGGTAAATGCACATTAAAACTGATTTGCAAAACAACAACAAACTATTTTGAGATTCCATCTCACCTCAGTCAAAATGACTATCATAAAGAAAATAAATGACAATAAATCAGCAAGATTGTGGGGAATGAGGAGCCTTTATTCACTCTTTGTGTAATCACTATGGAAAATCAATGTGGAGATTAAAAAAATACTAAAAATAGAACTACCATATGACCTGCCTGTTCTACTACTGGTCACACAATAAAAGGACTATGTATCCTACTACACAATAGCCAGAAGCCAGAATCAGCCTCGATGTCCATCAACTGATGGATGGATAATAAAAACATGATGTGTTTACACAATGGAAATGTATTCATCTGTAAAGAAATATGAAATTTGCAAGTAAATACATGAAACTGGGAAGAAATTTTACTGAATGAGGTACCACACACTCTGAAAGGTTTACATGCATGTTCTCCTTCACATGTAGAGCACAACTTCTAATTTTTTAATTGACAGTTTTTTCCATACAGTGTATTCAGATCACAGTTTCCGCTCCTTCATCTCCTCCCAGATTCTCCACACCTCCCTACCCATCCAACTCTACACCTTCTTTCTCTCTCTTTAGAAGACAAAGAGGCAAATAAAACAAAGCAAAAAGGAAAGAAAAAGCACAAGAAACACAGACAGACAGACAGACAGACAGACAGACACACATTATAATAACACAAAAATCAGAAACCATATTATATAAGCAAAAGACCAGTAAGGTAAAAAATGTTCAAATAAAGCATTATGAAGAAGGAAATGTCTATAAATACTATTGAGTCCATTTTGTGCTGGCTACCTACTGTTGGGCATGGGGCCTACCCTTGAGTGTAGTTTGTGTACTTAGTGAAACTCCACTGGAAAAACTAATTTTTTCCTCACAAGTAGTTATCAATTGGAGATAGCTTCTGGGTTAGGGATGGGGCTTATGTCTACTTTCTCTCTCAGAGTTGTCTAGCTTGAACCTGTGCAGGCCCTGTGCATGCTGTCAAAGTCTCTGTGAGTTCATATGTGCATTGGTTCTGCTGTATTTAGAAAGCCTCATTTCTTTGGTGTCCTCCATCCCCTCTGGCTCTTTCAATTTTTCTACCTTCTCTCCCACAGAGTTCCCTGAGCCCTGAGGGGAAGGGTTTGAAGGAGATATCCCATTTAAGATTGAGTGTTCCAAGGTCTGTCTGTCTGTTTTTTTTTTTTCTCTCTCTCCCCCATCCTCTCCCCACATTGTCCAGTTATGGTCTCTGTATTTGTTTCCGTTTCCTGCAGTAAGAAGTTTCTCTGATGGTGACTAAACAAGGCTCTGGGCTGTGACTGCAGCAGAATGTCATTAGGAGTCATGATATTGCTGTGCTCCTTTAGCAGAGTAACAGTATTTGGATTTCCCCTAAGCCCATGACCTACCTCATCTCAGATTCTTGGCCCCGGAAGCAGTGTTAGCCATGGGTTTCATCCCATGGAGTAGGTCTTAAATCTTTTCAGATAATGGGTGGTGACTCCCACAACTTTTATGTCACTCCTGTACCAGCATATCGTGCAGACAGGTCACCGTTGTAGATCAAAAAGTTTGTAGCTGGACTGGTGTTTACTTTTCTCCTCTGAGGTTTGACTCTTCTTCCTGGAGAGATCAGCTTTGATTCCCAGCCCAAATCTCCTATAATAAACGTCTGCTATGTCGCTGTCAGTCATTGAATGCAGGCAACTGGTTTTTCATATCTTGTGACTATGGCTAGAGCTGGGAAGAGTCATGATGCTTATGATCTAGAACCTCCCAATACCTCCTTCAGAACCCACAAGAGCATAAGAAAAGGACCTCATCTGCAACTGCTACCTTTTGGCCCCACTTCCCAGATACCTAACTCAGTGTTATTTCAGGAGCATTGTACATTCTTGTGAGAGGATTTTACATCTCCTTGATGCCTGAGATGGTGTTTCTAGGATGTCCTGTGTGTTGGATGTGCAGAAGAATAGCCTATAGAGTTGTCAACATGCAGACTTTATAACTTTGCCCCCCAGCCCTCCTCTTGGATGCAACCCAAGCTTTTTATGAAATTTTGAATGGGATACTCACAAGTACTTGTTGAGAAACATGTTAAGACATATGCTGGGGGATATCTTTCTGTAAGCTGCTTTGGCCTATGGCAAGGCAGCTTAGAGGTGGGTGGAAAATCTGAGACAGGAAAGAGAAAGGAGGAGTCTGGGAAGATGCTGCAGACTGCTGCCAAGACAAGCAAATGTGAAAGTGCCGGTGAGACAGGAAGCCATGTGGCAATGCACAGATGAATATAAATGGGTTATTAAGACAGAAGATCTAGGTAGCAAGAAGCCTGGCCCATAGGCCATAGTTTATAAATAATATAAGCCTCTGTGTGTTTTCTTGGGACTGAGCAGCAGCTTCTGGACCTGAGTGGGAAAGATTTGTCCCAATGGCTCAGGGCATGCAGGACACAGGAAAACTTCAGACTACAGACACACATACTACTAGAATGTCAGTCATGTTTTCTGTTTCTGGGGGCAGGGGGGCTACAGAAAAGTAAATTATATGCTAAATGACACAATCCAGTACACACTAACTACAAGCACAGACACATGAATATTTATGGAAAAAATGACATGCATGTAGACAGCATGGAGTTTGCCTTGCAGTTAATGGAAAAATCTGGGAGTCCAAAGGTCCTCCAGCTGTGATCCACTGGGACCCAGAAGCATCAGCAACTCCTAGGCACTGTTAGAAATGCAGATTTCTGAGCCCTATCCAGCCTCTGGCCCAGCAGCTGCACTTTGACAAGGCCTCAACACTTATGTTTGGGCCCCAGATGAATACAAAAAGGCCAGAACTAGGGAAATGTTCTTGGATCAGACTGCAGCTGATACCTTGGGAGGACACTGGGCAAAATATAAGAAGTAAAATGTAATACAAAGAAAAAAACAATGGCTCTTTCTGCCATGCCCATTTGTGTGTGGTAAACATGGTGTGTCCTTTCCATCTACCTCATCTCTGGACAAACACTGCTCTTGTGTTCACACCATGCTAATAGGAAATGAGTCTGTTAAAGTAGTTGTTCAGAACAGTTTCCTATGTGAAAAATAGTTATCTGAAATAATCACAGTGGGTACATAAAGATAACCCTAAGATAGTGTTATATTTTCCAGTGTTTGTTTAGTTTACATTTAGCATCCAATGTGTATCAATTAAGTCATAAATTTGTTCAGGTACTGGTGTGTGGGGAAGAATGTGTTCTCTGTAAGTGGTAATAAGCCAACAGGTTTCAAAACAGTAATGCTTAGTAAACTATATACACATCTAGTATGTTATGCACACAGCATGATGAGTCATAATTAAAGAGATGTAGTTACTAATAGAACATATGAAAATATGTTCATTAAATTGCAGGAAGCAGGTAAATTAATCACTGAAGGCTTTATTTCAGAGAGACATTTGCACTGTGTGAACTACTATTAAGAAATAATTGGAGTTGGGCAGTGGTGGCACATTCCTTTAATCCCAGCACTTGGGAGGTAGAGACAGGTGAATCTGTCTCTACCTTCCAAGAGAGTTTGAGATCTACAGAGTGATTTCCAGCATGTCCAGGGCTACACATTCAAAGAAATTCTGTCTCAAAAACAAAAACAAAAATAAAGGAATTAGAGAAAAAAGAAAATAAATAATTGAAGGCAAGAATGTGGTTACAAGTTCTCTTAAACAGATATGTGGGGTGATGTCACAAACTATAACTAGTGTTTGTAAGGACAGAAACAAGAAAGCACTGTAGAGGGCATCACTACTTTTTGTTTTTAAATATTCTCTTTCATTGCTTACAACACAAACTCCCAGCTAAAGTCGGTGGCTGCTTACAAAACTGTTTCATTGCTCAAGGACAGAAACTAGAGGGGGAAGGAAATCAGTGGCAAATGTAGTAAAATAGCATTCTGTAGCCACAAACCCACAAGTTAGCATGAAGCTTTAAATCAGTGTTGCATTCAGTAATGAGCTGTTGGCAGAATGGTTCAGAGAAGTCCCAGGAGAAGCTAGCCAGGGTCCTGGGAAGAGAGTGAAGGGAACAGACAGTGTTTGAAAACTGCAACAGCATAACCTCTTCACCAAATGCATTGCTATCAGAACAAATGCACTAAAATGTGTAACACATGCAATACTGTCCTAAGCTATAAACGTTGGCATAATGCTTTTATGTTAAGTTCTAATTGAATTTAATTCTTAAAAGTAGCCCTTTGCTATGTGCAGCCTACCCTCAAGAATGTGTTCAGGGCTCAGGTGCAATGAGGCAAGTTGTAGCCCCGTGGTAGAGCACTTGTCTAGCATGTGCAAGGGCTTGAGTCCAGCCCCACCACTGTAAATAGACATATATACATACATGAACACATACAAACGTATATATATATATTAATTTTTAAAAGAATTAATGGCCATCATGTGTATGTTCATTTTATAATCTAAAATTTTGCAACCATCCTTCCCTATAACTGTTTTTTAAAAATCTGTTAGAGCAGTTGCAGAAACATCAGGACCACACCTGGTCATGTTCACCTGCTCATTTCTTCACCTGAGCAGTTCCAGACATAAACTATTTCTTTCTTAAGTAAGATAGATAACAGCTGGACGGTCATTCTAGGTTGCTGTGGTTATCAATACTTGCTTTGTGAACTGTGTAAACCTTTCAGCTATTCCCAGGTTGGTATAAAGGATTGTTTCCACAGCCTCAGTGAAAGGCCTCAGCATTAATCAGGCAAACGTGGCAATCCCGAGCAAAGCCACTAAGCGGCACTCTTGTCACAGCTGTAAAACACACGGGCTTGCTTTTTGGGGAACAAAACCTTTTTTTCCTTCAGGTTTTTGGTCACTGTGTGGGCAAGCAACATGTAGCCTCCATAGGCACCAGAGGAAACATATGAAAAATTTTAAATAAAAGTTTACTAAATAAAATTAGTAAGATTGGGAAAACATGTACACTAACCAATATTGCAACATTTTCTTATGTTCTTTGAAAGAAAAAAAAAGAGTAATGTTTCTTTATATGAAAATACAAAATTGATATTTTAAAACTTTTATTACATCATTTTATTTAATTAGTTATTAAAGTATAATGATAAATGTGTCCCTACCAAGTCTCTACAGAATTCAAAAACTTACCTCCAAACTCACTTACCATCTTCACTCACATATCCTCTATGCTTTAATTTGCAAACGTGCTTTGCATCTCTTGAATGAGAATAGTTTTCATTAAAAATTTTGTATTGACCTAGGCGGTGGTGGTGCATGCTTTTTAATCCCAGTACTCAGGTGGCAGAGGCAGGCAGAACTCTGTGAGTTTGAGACCAGCTTGGTCTATAGAGTGAGTTCTAGGACGGCCAGAGCTGCACAAAGAAATTCTGTTTTGAAAACAAACAACAGCAGCAACAACAACAACAACAAAAACCCAAAGATTTCTATATTGGCATTTCTTAAGAAAATATACATACAAATTCATTTTCACAGAATTTTAGGAAAATACACCTATAGGGGAATTATTTTAAACCACAATGTGCATCTGTGTGAGATTCTGTCCTTGTCCCTGACATCTCCCCCTTCTTAGTAATAAATCTAAGAGCCAACATACATGCATGCATGTGTATTACATGTTTCTTTGTATTCATGTGTTATCACCATCATGTTGGCTTAGTATGTCAATGGAAAGTTGGTTTGTTTAACTTTTTTCGTAGAGTAACCTGTGGCAGCATAGACAGCTGTAGTTTGTTGCCGTGATAAAACATTGGCAAAAACAATTGGAAAGGAAGGAGTTTATTTGACTCACAGGTTACAATCCATCATCGAGGAAAACCAAGGCAGGAATTTGAGAAGAAATCTGGAGTCAGGAACTGAAGCAGAGGCCATGGAGTAGAGTAGTTCCCTGGCTTACTTCCCCAACTTGCTCAGCTTCCTTCCTTATACAGTCTAGTCCCACCTGCCAGGAATGGTACAGCCCACATCAGGCTGGCCCTTCCTACATCAATGAGCAATAGAGAAAATAGAGGTCAGTCTAATGGCGATAATTGCCCAACTAAAATTTTCTCTTCCCAGACATGTCTAGGTTTGTGTCTAGTTGACAAGATCTATGATGCGAGCACAGGAAAAAGAGCTAAGCCACATTGTGAACCTTTCCTGGCACTGTGAGCCTGACTTCCAGGCCTTGTGAAGCAGCCAGGCCACCATGAGCGAGGAGCAGATGGAACAGGCAGTAGTAAGATATTATAAACATTTTGAAAATGGTTCTACAAAGCCAAGTGGCCTGTGGAGTGACAGTAGGAGAGAGGGGGTGAAAACTACAACCTGACTCTGAGACTTTCCAGCAGGTGGCAAGCACTGTCAAGTGATGCTGGTGTTAAAGAGTCAGCTGGGGAGCCCTTGGAGCATTCTGAGGAGCAGCTGTTCTCCTGCTCCAAGGTCCTGCGTCTGCTGGACAATTTGGCAGCCACTTTCTACCTAACATGTATTAGGTTAGAGGAAATCTGGGCCAAGAGCTGCAGTAGGTCCAGTTTTGCCAAAGGCAGCATGCTCCTTGGAAACACCCAAGATGATATATCCACACAAGATCTTCAGGATGAAATCCAACTCCTCACCTTGATATGGCTCCACAGTATAATTTTACACTGTCTTCTCAGCATGGCTCCCCACCATTGCCATCCTAAAAGCCACACCCTACTGAAGAGGCAGGCCATCATTCTGTATTTACGTGGTGCCTTTTCCTACCTCCTGACAGTTCTCTGCCTGAGGTGCCCTTCTACCCACATATCAAAAATCTTCCAAGGAAAAATCAAGCTAGTAGTGGTCTGCAGGTTTTCTCCCTGGTGGCTAGCACTCATGGTGTCAGAAGGTGCAGTGCAGGCTGCCAGCAGGGGAAAATCATTGATAATCCTACCGAGATGTAAATCTAGTAAACTACAATAATGACTGACCTGGCAAGATATGCCTAAAAATGCAAGAGTGACACAAATATCTCTGGGGATAACTAAGAGCTATATGTCTGGACTTAAGTCCTATTCAATTGGAAGGAACTGTAAGTCAAGAACTCATGGATGGCTAGATCATAGACCCTAGAGGAGAACCTACTGGTACCATTTTGCTAAATTGGCATAGTATCCAACTGCCTTCTAAATACTTCCCCTTTTGCTTATGGATAAATGTAGTTCTTCCTGCTCATCAAAGATACTTCACTTTGCAGCAGGTCAAGGCTCTTACAAAGAACCAGAACTAGTCAAAGTACAAAGACTATGTGACTGTGTAGTGCCCACCCCCAAACAGGATCTCTATAATCTATAGCAGAGCTCCTATTGTTGGTCTTTTTTTGTCCTTTACTCTTTGCTCTTTGTGGGATCTGCCACCCAGCTCCCAAATAAATCACAGATTTTCTTAAATTATCCCACTTATTTTCTTTCTCTGGGCTTTTATCTTTCACTATTCTATATACCTTTTTTTACTTCTTAATATGTGGCTTGCTGTGAAGCTTCATGACTGGTCCCTGGAGTTCTCCTCTTTTTCTCTTCTCGATCCTCCTTTTTGCTTTCCTGCTTCTTCTCTATTCTCTCTGCCTGGCTATTGATGTTTAGACAGGCAAAGTAACACAGCTTCACAAAGTTAAACAAATGCAACATAAGGAATGTAATATGTTTATATCATTAAAGAAATGTTCCACAGCATAAACAAATGTAACACATCTTCAAATAATATTCTACAACACGCCTCTATATCCAAGACTCAGGTCGGATGGACAGATAATCTTCAAACACTTCATAGACCTAGAGAATATGGCATTTAAATAACTTAGAATTCTGTTGAGGTGAAACACAATTTCTCCTGGCAGCACCACTTTGATACCAAGAGAAAGTTGGGCTTCTAGGACATTTCCATTTGGAAGTTTGTCTTCTTGGCACAAAATGGCCTACTGGGCAAAGAACTGCCCTTTCCTCGACTGCTGACAGCACAAATACTGTCCTTCTGGACAAGCAGGACACAAGAAAAAGTGACTTCTGAACTCTGCCAAGACAGGGTAAGATGGTGTCTCAGAATTCCTGCTTCTGAAAATGGTCTGTCAGATATGCTAGGCCTGCAGCCAATTTGAATGTACCAACAATGCTGAGAAACATTAGGTGACTGTCCAGGCTGCCAGCTGTCTCGATCTACTCTTGCAAGACTCCCAAAAGTTGCTTGCATACATCTCCCATTTCTCAGGTATCATTATATTCCTTCTCAGGTCTTTGATGGGATTAAAGACTAGCAGTTATAGTTACAACTTAATATATATATAAAGTGGAGTTGCCTTAATATTTTAATTAATACCTGGTGCTCACGTGGGGCAAATTCCAAAGGCCTGGGTGGCTTGCATCCTCAGCTTCCTCCCTGGCTGGCAGGTACCTGAAGCTGCAGAACTCCTTAAAACCAGGAAAACCTACATGGCTCCATTCCTGAAAAAAAGCTAATCTGGTCTCAGTTCCACAGCAAATTTAGTTAAAAGGGAGGTTTATTATGTGGGGTAACTTACAAGTGAAGGGATAGGTTACAAGGTCTGGGAAAGGTGCAGCACAGTCCGGCAGTGTTCTCTGGAGAACTCTGCTCAGTCCACCTTTAGTGTCCAGGGTCCAGGAACCAAGAGAGCTCCCCCATCCAGATCCCTGGTCTTCAGGGGTCCTCTCTCGGCTCCGGCTTGTAGGTGTGACAGTTACTGAAGTCTCAAAGGGGGTGGTATTTCCAGGTCAAAGCTGGAATGGCTACCCACTACATATGTCCCTTAATGGCCCCCACTTGTGGAACAGAGTGACAATAGTCCTGCCCCAATATGTTATGGTGAAGATTGAGGTGCATCTCGGATCCCCTGGAACTGGAACTACAGACAGTAGTGAGCTGCCATGTGGGTGCTGGGAATTGAACCCAGGTCCTCTGTAAGAGCACCCAGGTTTCTTAACTGCTGGGCCCTCTCTCCAGTCCTGAGGTGCATCTCAGACTTTACCCCAAGCCACACAGTTGGTAAAGGAGGACTGAAAGTCAGACTAGTCTTAATGCCCCTACCTGAGCATTACATTTAATAGTTACTTTGGCAAAAGAGAAACATTTTGAGTGGGTCTATTGAACATGTAATAACTACATTGAATTCACTAGCCTGTCTGCCCCAAATGCAATAGAAATTGAAAAGATGTTTATAAGTTTCATCCTTCACAAATGAAGACCAGGCACATAGACAATGTATTTAGAAAAGTTGCTAGGCATATATTCAGTATGAACCACTGGCATGGGCGCCCCATGGATTAACAAAAGGCAAAAGATATGGTGCCTGTACTCAGAAAGGTTATGGGACCCACAGAAATTCTCCAAGTCCCCTGATCCCTGAAGGGCACTAGCTGTGCAGCACTTGTCAGTCTGTGGCCCATGGCTTGTGTTCTTGATCAGAAGGCTGTGCGCTTTATCATTGCATTCGAGTGTTATGCTAGAAAATACTATTTAGCCTACTGTGAAAATGTAGAAGTGTTTTTGCTTAAAAACAAACAAAAAGTCAATACTCACATCGTAGAAAATCTCCCCCACAGAAAACTTGATGGGCCTGAGCATCCCTGGAAGGAATAATATTTTTCGGGGTTAAGGTGCCATTTGCCACTTTCGTTGTGGAATTTGGATAAAAGTGGCCCAGCCCATGAGTGCTGCAGTCTGAAAAGACTGACTCCTTCTCCCGTCCACCTTTACATTTGGTTCCTCCCCATTTATGGGTCCTTCTTGAGGAATTCTTATACTCAGTCTAATGCAGTGAAATCACATGTGGGCTGTTTAAATCAGATAGCCGAGGATGCCAGTGTTAACAAACCAATAATAAGAATTGGTTTTCCTAGGAATAGAGGACAGAGGTCATATAGAGCAGTAGGTAACAATGCCCCTAGTTGAGATGACAGTGATACATGCCTGCAGGGCTTCCTTTCAGAACTTCATCAATAATGGCATACAACAGGGATTTGTTGTTTGTTAGATTGAGAGCATGAGTGTTGGTTAGAAAGTAAAGGTGTTTTTGGATATATGTCTTCTGCAGTGTCAACAAAAATGGACATCCAGGAGCCATCCTTTCCCAGAATACCAAAATCCTTGGTAAATACTGTTAGAGCCCGTCATTTCCAAATTCTGGAATCTGGTCAGAGATTGACACCAGTTAGGTACAGTAGAGATGGCTGAGTAGGCTGATCATAGTGACATGACCCAGCTTTCCCTCTTCAGGCTATGCCTTCTTGAAGACCACAGCCTATATCTTAATGAAGATTCTGGTTCTGGAGAGAACAAAACGTGCCTTGGTCCCAACCAATAAAGTTTCTTCTACTGCTTCAATCTGAGATTTTCCCCAAAGGAATCCAGCAAAGGCTTCCTGTGTTCTGACAAACTCACAATACAGGGCTGCTTGGTTCTTAGAAAGGAATGAGACCAAATGAATGTGCTCTGCCACTGAGGGAAAAAACAGCCAGGTGTAACCAGGTGACAAAGCCAGGGAGGAGTTTGTAGAGAGGAATAGGAGTGTTAAAAAGTGACTGCACACTAGGTAGCTTTATATAAAGACTGTAATAATAAAAACTTATCAAACACAGTATTTCAGTGTGGTTTTACTTATTTTGTGCAATAAGAAAGCACTTGCTGGGGGCTGGAGAGACAGCTCAGCAGTTAAGAGCACTAACTGCTCTTTCAGAGGACCAGAGTTCAATCCCAGCTCCCACAAGGCAACTCACAAGCATCTGTAACTATAGTTCCAGAGGACCTCAAATCCCCTTCTGGCCTCTGAAGGCACCAGACATGCACATAGTACACAGACATGCATGTAGGCAAAATATCCATATACATTAAATAAATAAATGATCATAAAGAAGAGTTTGTTTTCAAAACAAAAAGAAAAAGAAAGCCCTTTCTGAAGCTAGAATGCATGCTAAGGGAAGACCTGATACGACTATAAACTGTTACCTCTGGTTGGATTTTAGACTCAGAGCAAGCATAAATGGAAGCCAAGACAACGCTATAAATGGTTTTCATAAGCAGTAAAGAAGCTTAGCACCGAGACAATCTGCATATATCTGGGTGTATTAGCTACTTTTCCATTGCTAAAATAAATAATAAAATAAAATAAACATCACAACCAAGGCAATGTATAGAAGAAAGTTTATTTGAGCTTATAGTTCCAAAGGGATACGAGTCCATGATGACAGAGCAGCAGCTTGGTGGCTGGAACTGGAAGCTGAGAACTCACATCTTGAACTGGAAGCAGGAAGTGAAGGGAAAGCTGTGAATGACACATGACTCACCCCTGAAAGCCAGCTTCCAGTGGCATACTTCCTCCAACAGGGCCATTTCTCCTAGACTTCCCCAAACAGCATCACCAATTGGGAACCATGTGTTCAAATGCCAGAGTCTATGCGGGACATTTTCATTCAAACCACCACACTGTAGGATAAATTTTTCCTTCCTGTTCATATCTGTCTTTTCAAATGTGTGACAAAATATTCAGCCCAGTGTTAATCACCACCACCAAGAAATTCAAGGCATGCACAGAGCAAGAAAGTATGACCTATTTACAGGAAAAAAATACTTGCAGAAACTCTCCCTGAGGTACCACATGCTTTGGACTGAGAAAAAAAAATACTTGCAGAAACTCTCCCTGAGGTACCACATGCATTGGACTGACTAGACAAAATATATTTTTGGATTTATGCATGGTTACTCTAAAACAGTAGTTATGAATCCATGTTAAATCAGTCTGTAATGTGTGACAATAATATGAAGGAGAATGAACAGGTGTGTATAAAGATGGGATTTGACTTAATGTGTGCTATCAGAAAGCACACACTGGACACAGGACACATGCTGAGAGACATTCTGACAAGGTTCTAAGCAGTTACTTCTGAGTGTGCACCATGTAAGTTAAGTTGACATTAATCAAGCTAGGATGTTGAGGAAGCTAATGGAACCTCCAAATAGCCAAGGTGATGGAAGTAACTGCCAAGGGGAGACCTCTGTTGGGATGAAGAAAACATCAGGCATCAGCTATTGATGATGGTTGCAAAATACTGTGAAAGTACTTAATGCAACTGGTTTCACGTTTTAAATTTTCATACTGGTAAATTTCATATGTGTTTTACCATAATAAAAAGAAGTAAGGAAAAAAGCAATATGGGCTTCACTCAGGAACCACTCAAACTGCTGTTGGCTTCAGTAGGAGCCCAAATCCAATTTCACAACACAGAAGTTAGAGGAAATTTGTGGCAATGCATCCATGCTTTAACCTTTTAAAAGTAATTTGCCTTCCCAAGTATATTAGTTACTTTCCTGTTATTGTGACAAAATACCTGACCAAGACAACCTATAGAAAGGAGGGTTTATTTGGATGCACTGTTCCAGAGGGTAAGTCCATTATCATTGCCTTTCTTTGGCAGTTTCTTCTGTGGAAAGCATTGTGATATTGAGGAGCAATCTTTTGAACTTTAAGACTTTTGGAAAAGTCTTAAAATTTGAATGCAAACCGATTTGAACTGAAATACCAACAGTGGTGCAGTAAAGAGGAGACCCCAAAAGATGCCCCATCCTAAGCCCTAGAACTTGTATTCTACCCTTCTAAAAGAGAAGGCAACAGATGGAATGAAGATCACTAATCAGCTCACCTGGAGAGATCATCCAAGACTACCAAAGCAAATCCAATGTAATCACAAGGGTCCTTGTAGGCGGTGGCAAAGGCAGACGCCTTGAAGACAGTGGAAGACTGGAAGATGTTATGCTGTTGACTTTGAAGACAGGGAAAATACAACAGCCAAGAAGGAAGGTAGGTCTTAGGAGATGGAGAAGGCAAGGGAATTATATTTGTCTGCCAAGTTTCTTCCGGTCTCCCAAACTGTAAAGGAACAAATCTGTGACCTTTTAAGATACTAGATTGTTATAACTCACTATCATAGAAGGAATAGGAAACCAGACATGAACATAAAGCGTAGAATATCTTTATCCTCTACCAGCTGATTAGACTATTGGTAGTTTGGAGAGCATCTAAGTCCAGTCACTGCCTTCAAATGCTTTGAATAATACAACTTATATGCAAAAAAGAGTTGACATTTCCCCAAGTTATTAATGATTCAAAAGCTTTATGCAACATTACCAGTTGTAAAGATGAAAGAAATTTCATAAAAAAAATAGCTCTTAATTTACCATTTTAGTGGTAAAATTTTTTTAACTTTGTCAAAGAAAGATGAGAGATTACAAAATGATTGCCATACAGGGAAGTAGTTAAAGAGAATGAAGGGCAAAGTGGGGAGAAGTTGTTAGCTGTGTCAGGAAATCAATTAATAAAATATTCGCTCCATTTTCTGATGTTATGTCATCAACACACTTTCTAACTATTACAATTTGCTTTGATTTTTAAATTCTGAATAAATATATAACCTGTATCTCATTTTGTATTTACAATCATGCATTCTTTATGAACATTACATAAGCTTCTGAGTTTATAAATCCAGATTATACCTGGAGACCAGGCTCTTTGCTAAATTGCCAGAAGGCCATGTCCCAGCAGTCATTACCACCTTCAGCACCTCAGTAAAACGCCAGGGTCCTACCCCAGGTCAGTTAGTCATCTCAGAAGGTGAGCTTGAGCTTGAACTGGAGTGTAATCCCAAAGCCTGAGCTGTTTGCCACAGAACAAACTCTCCCAAAGTGTGATCCCCAATGCAGCAGGTTCTGAGCTGGGAAACGAGCTGCTCCATTTTGATTGACTTCCAAGAAGTTCTAAAACACTGGAGTTTCTGAACTTGGTGTGGCAATTTGCTCTTTCACAGTCTATTTATATGTTCTTTTGCTTTCTGGAGGTAAAGAGGTACGCACAGTAGCGATCTGTTACAAATGTTTTAAGTACTGACATTCTGTTTCAAACTGTAACTAGCACAAGGGAATCCATCTGGAGCAGTTTGCATCTAGAATTTCTCCTGTTTTTAAAATGAAAGTCTGACCGAGAGGCGCCATCGTGTGGGAGAAAGCCGGCCCTGCATAAAGACAATACCACAGTGGGAGGTTGACTTTGGAGTTTTGTTTTGTTTGGTCTTTATTTACCACAATAGCTTATATGCAAGTGGAGGCAGTTTTGTAGAAATAAAAAAAAATAAAATAAAATGAAATGAAGAAGACATTTTTTTTTAAAAAAGACAAACTATACCATGTTATTTTTAGAGTCTCATCACCATTCTCATGTTTCCTCACGTCTGTCTTCCCTCTGGGGCAAGTGACAACATGCAGACTAACTTGAACCAGGAGCTGGAGAGGCAATGTGCTGTACAAGTGAACAGAAGTGAAATCTGTGCTCCTGGAGTCCACCCTCTCTACAGAAAGGCTTTCTCTGCAAATGGCTTCTTTTGTTGGACTGCTGAAAAAAAGGTGTGCATGTCCACGTGCAAACAGAACGGACCAGCATGGAATCTGAAAATGGTTCTGACCCAACACTTTGTACATTAAGATATCTGGTGTTTATTGAGACTTTCATTTGTTGCATGTGCTTTCTTTTTATTTCATTTTGTTCTTGTATAAAGAACTCAAATTCCTAAAGCAATCTGTGGCTCATGAATTATGTGGAGATTTAAAAAACTGTGGTGGTTTGAAAGAAAACAGCCCCCAAAGGGAGTGGCACAATTAGGAGGTGTGGACTTGTTGAAGGAAGTGTGTCACTGTGAGGGCGGGCTTTGAGGTCTTTTGCTCAAGCTTCGCTCAGTGTCATGGTCAGCTGCCTTTCTATTGCCTACCAGATGCAGGATCCTCAGCTATTCCTCCAGCACATCTTCCTGCATGCCCCCTGTTCCCCATCATGATGATAAGGGACTGAACTATAATCGAGCCACCCCAAATCAATGTTCTTTTTGTAAGTTGTGGTATCTTTTCACAGCAATGAAAACCCTAACTAAGACACTGCGTATCTCTTTGTTATTTATTCATGTTTGGCATTTTGGTGCCTCTTACACAGAGCCATGACTAAGTGCTGAACAGCCAAAACCTCAAAACAAAGACTAGAGAAAACAGTCATTTTTTGGGAGGATTTTTGTTGTTGTTAATTATCTGATTGTTTTTGTTGTTGTTGTTTTTTAATCTAATTGAGACAAACTAGCCAAAAAGTAGAAGTCACCCAGGTGCTATTTGATCACCCTCTCCATTGACCATTCCAGAAGCAGATGTAAACAAACATTATTACTAAATGTTAAAATGATATCCAGAAGAATGGGAAACTGAAATTTGAAATAAGGATCATCTATTAACTGGTTGTCCAAAAATATATTTGAAAAATTAGCAGAAGAAAATGACAAGTGATCATAATAATTATTAGGCAGAAAGCTTATTGTGGCTTTGATCTCATTCATATCATAAACATGAAGTCTCCTCATCATCATCCCTGGAGTACTCACTGCTCCTAAACTTTGTGCCTTTGGTGAATGGAAGCTCTGGGTGCTCATCAAGGCTTATGTCACTCTTTGAGATGGTGTTGACGCTGTAGGTTTGTGTGTGTGTGTGTGTGTGTGTGTGTGTGTGTGTGTGTGTGTGTGTGTGTGTGTTTCTTTTTCATTTTTTGTTTTTGTTTTATTTATTTATTTTCGGTACAGGGTTTCTCTGTGTAGCTTTGGAGCCTGTCCTGGAACTCACTTGGTAGTCCAGGCTGGCCTCGAATTCACAGAGATCTGCCTGCCTCTGCCTCCCAAGTACTGGGATTAAAGATGTGTGCCACCACTGCCTAGCAACTCTGCAGGTTTAATACATTTTTATTAACATTCTATTTCTTCTAGTGCTTACTTGTTTATTGGTGAAATTATTAAGGCCACTCCACGTAGTTAAAAGGGAGGTTTATTTTGTGGGGTAACTTACAAGTGAAGGGGTTGGTTACAGGGTCTGGGAAAGGTGTAGCGCAATCAAGCTGTGTTCTCTGGAGAACTCTGCTCGGTCTACCTCCAGCGTCCAGGGTCCAGGAACCAAGCAAGCCAGCACATCTGGATCTTGGGTCTTCAGGGTCCTTTCTCGGCTCTGCCTTGTAGGCGTGACAGTTACCGAAGAAGCCTCAATGGGGGTTGGAACTTCCAGATCAAAGCTGGGATGGCTACCCACTACACTTGTTTATAAAATTTAAACAAATGTCTAATTCACCTTATTTATAATTTCTAGAAAAATATTTCTTGCTGTTGTAAACCACTAACTATTAACAATGATACCATGTTGAAATATAATACGATTGGTGAGAGACACCTCACCTCAAAGGAAGGGCATGCTTTATTCTGGAATCAAATATGAGTGACCATAGCTCAGGAACATAGATTTAGATTTTCCCAAATACCATGTTCCAACAAAATAGACATTTCATGAACTTTTTTACTAACAGAACAAAGAAAGCCATAAATCATGGCATCTTTTCATATACTGGTGACTACATCTGGCAGGTGGGTTATAGTGAGATGGGAGAATACTGCTGTAGGCTTTAGATGTTATCAGACAACAATCTTAACTTTTTGATTGGTGAAAAACTAGGCTTTTGTTAAGTTCATACATTCCAAGAGTTTATTTTATTTTTTTAAATCTGTCTATCTGTTATAGAATGTTGGGTCTGACACAGGGTGGAGGCAAAGAGTAACTGTTTATTGGGATACAGATCACCCAAGATAAATTCTAGTTAGGCTCAGGACCTCCAAAATTCTGACCTCTTCAAATCACTGGAGTTTTAATCACTCAGTCTTTGTAGACACAGTTTCTTCCCAGGAATCTTGTTCATGTTTAGTAAATCTTTGTTTAGGACCTGCTCACTAAGCACATGTCACTGTGAGGGAGAGAGAAAGCGTGGGCTCCACTCCATGGATAGCACTGGCAGGTGCAAATAGATAGCTTTGGAGCAGGTAGAGTCTGTAGAGAAAAATGTGTGGAGTGAATTCTGCCTGAACTGACCTAAGAGGAGTCTTGCTGAAGACTAGACAGAGTCACCAGACATCACTTAAGTGGTGGTGGGGATGAGGATTCTGATCCTCGTAGAATTTGATGAGGTTCCAAGGAGAGTATTTCTGGATAAATGTACTTAGCAGGATTTCCTTCTAGAAGTGGATTTTACAAAGGAGTGCACAGGAGGACCTGGGGCAAGGGTCAGAAATGGACCCAAGGTCAAGGTTTGTGTCTTCTCCTGTTTAGCAAGGGATGAAGAAAGGAGGGTGGAAAAGGAGGACGTGAGTGTGAGCCTGCTGTCTGGTTTATTGTCTGGGACCAGCTGGTCTATCTGCAGAACAGGGTAGCAGCTCTGTTGGATGGTGACAGCAGCCAGGCCCTTAATGAGCTGAAGTTCTATGAAAACAAAAGAAAACCAAAGGTGAGTCTCACAAGCCCTGAGTCTGAGCCCAGGCAGCCAGTGAACTTGAAACCCCTGTAGCTGTGAAGCGGCTTCTGTTGTGCTTCCTGGACTGCGAGGAGGTATCTGTGGCAGTGTAGGTGTCCAGACCTTCTGAATGGCCCACACAAACAGCACCATTGCCATATCTACTTCATCTGCTATGATGGTTTCTCTAAAATCCACATCTGTCTACCTGTTTTGCCGGGCATGATGGATGCAGAGGCAGGAGGATTGCTTTGTGTTTAAGGCTAACCAAGGTTACATAGCAAGACCTTCTATTAAAATAAATAAATAAATAAATAAATAAATAAATAAATAAATAAATGAAAAATCCAAAGACAAATCAAGAAAAGAGCCTTCTGCCTTGAGTTAGCAGGACTTTGGAAAGAACAGCTTTTGGTTTTAGTAGTGGCAGTTTGGGGAGGTGGGAAGCAGTTGGAAACATTAATTTCGAGAGCCAGACATTATCTACCATTCACAGAAGACAATAAAAGTTCCAACAATAAACAGATATAGAACCTAAAAACTCACGGAATGTGCTACAGTTTTCCCTGGGAACAATTTTTTTTCTCTACAACTATCCCCATTTCTACGGAAGTTTGCTATTAGGACTCATCATATTTCAGACAATGTGGTCTAGTCCAAAGACTGTCAATCAGGGATAGTTGGAGTCCTTGGATCAAATCTCAAGTCTGCTACATATCATCTATGTAAACTCAAGGAAGTTACTGGAAATCTTGATTTAAGTCTCTTTATTTCCTGTTACGTTTTTTGTGGGGGCAGAGTCTGTGGTTTGGTGGACATGTGTAGGTTCGACAGCAGCTTGTGGAGGTCTGTTCCCTCCATCCACCATCAAAGTCCTGAGAACCCACTCAGGCCACCAGGAGTGCGGCGAGCATCTCTGCCCTCTGTGCCAGCAGTCCCTTTGTGCTTCAGATGAAACTAAACATAGTGTGTGCTCACAAAACTCACACAGAACCAGGAAACGTGTTATGTGGGGTGACACGACTCTCTCTTCCCAGAACACTGGATGCTGAGGCAAGAGGAATACAAGTTTGAAGCAAGTGGCTATATAGTGAGACCCTTGTGTGAAAACAAATTGAAACAAAATGAAATAACACAAGAAACTGCTCAATTTGGCACATGATGTACATTCATAATTAAAGTGGTAGGTATCTGTATTTTACTCTAATAAACACCATAAAGTTTCCATTAGAATACAGGTCAGAAATTTATTCATTTATTGATATTTTCAATATTTTAAGGCATTCCACAAATGCTTTACAACTGCTGAAAAAAAAAGTTCTAATTTTGGAAGTTGCCATTTTAGTAACAATAACATAATTCTAACTGTTGATAGAGATGCAAATAACTTACAAACCAAGAAATTCCCCGATGGCCCCTCTTAACAGTAGTAATGAATTGACTGCACAGAGAATCAGTACAATAAACAGAAGCCAATATTCCTGCCTCTGGCGTACCTCTCCTCTGTTGTGGGATATTTGTCAACTGTGTGGAAATGTATTGCCATGACAAAAAACTGAATGGCCAATAGGTGGGATTTCTGGGGAGAGAAAGGAAGAGGAAGCTAAGTGTGAGAGAGAGACAGAGACAGAACGAAACATGCCAGGAGAAATGGAAGAAGTAAGATGGACAGTACATGACAGAGTGAAGATTAATAGAAATGGGTTAATTTAAGATGTAAGAGTTAATTAAAAATAAGCCTAAGCTAAGGCCTACCTTTCATAATTAAGAAGTCTCTGTGTCATTTGTGGATTGGCGTAAAGCTAATCCTGGAATATAACTCAATCAGATGGATAAAATGGTCGTTCAGTATTTCTCAGAAGAAGCAGAAAGGTAGCTGTAAATCTAGATATAGAGTAATGAGAAACAGGAGTGTCACCTGAGCCTAGGTTAGCAAGATGTATATCCATTTCAAAGTGTGTTTTCTCTTTTTCCTCATAAGCAAACTTCAAAGGATTGCTGGAGTACTGTGTATCATCCCAACAACAAAGTACCCAGTGGACACCAGTGAGAACCCCATTCTTTGAAGTCAGAAGTAGGTACATGATTTGGTTTGGGAACTGGCTACCATGATCCAGCAGTTTCCCAGGCCAGGCTTTTAACTGGAAGTTAACCCAGTAATGTATACTTTTTTTTTTTTTGTCCTTTTTTTTTTTTTGCCTAGTCTAAACTGGGTCATTATTATTATTTGAGCATGTACACACACATACTTGATAAAATTCAAAAACAAAGCATTTACAAATATAAGAGACTTTGCTGCACACATTTGCATTGCTTTGTTTTGATGTAAGAGTCCACTAGAGGGCAGAAGTGTTCAGCTGGTTATGCTTAAGTTTTTTTTTTTTAATGTGTTTTTTGTTTAAGTGTATATATCTATATCTGTGTGAATGTATGTGTCAGTGCCTGCAGAGGCTGGAGAACCCCCTGAGACTGGAGTTACAGGCTCTTTTGAGCTATCTGACATAAGTTCTGGGAGCTGAATTTCGGTTGTCTTGAAAAGCAGCCAATATCTTTAAAGGCTGAGCCATCTCCCCAGCCCATTATGCTGTTTTAAATGACTTGCTAGTTCTATTTCAATCAAACAGAATATTCACTGTTGTAGATCTGGGAGAAAGAAATACACATTGATTGCTGAAAAAAGTTTGCATCTGATTCTCTGATTCAAACATGTTTTCAAGTCTTTGTGTAGGACAATATTTTAAGGTGTGTTACTTTCGTTCATATTGCATTTGTTTAACTCTGTGAAGTTGTGTTACTGTGCCTGTGTAAAATATCTAATTGTCTAATAAAGAACTGGCCAATAGCAAGGCAGGAGAAAGGATAGGCAGAGCTGGCAAGCAGAGAGACTATATAGAGGGAGAAACCTGAGAGGAGAGATATAGCAGCTAGAGAAGGAGGATACAGGGGGCCAGCCACCCAGCTACACAACCAGCCATGGAATAAGAGTAAGATTTATGGAAGTAAGAGAACAGGAAAAGCCCAGAGGCTAAAAGTAGATGGGATAATTTAAAGTTAAAGAAAGCTGGTTAGAAACTAAGCCAAGCTAAGGCTGGGCATTCATAATTAAGAATAATCCTCCGTGTGTGATTTATTTGGGAGCTGTGTGTCGTCCCCCCGCCCCCGTAGAGTAAGAAACAAACAACATCTATATTTTAATAAGTTGAGTGAGTCCATGAAGGGACAGTAGCCCACTCAAGCACATGGCTCTGGCAGGCCTTGCCCTTCTTCCCCATTCCCTCTGCCTTTCTAACAACCATTAGATTACATTCCTAAAGCCAACCACCAAGGTCTGTTCCCTTGTTTGGCCACTTCTTCCTCCTGAGACTG
Organism: Peromyscus leucopus; assembly: GCF_004664715.2. Taxonomy (NCBI): domain Eukaryota; kingdom Metazoa; phylum Chordata; class Mammalia; order Rodentia; family Cricetidae; genus Peromyscus; species Peromyscus leucopus. The sequence goes on along the minus strand of NC_051064.1, from coordinate 30,978,821 downwards.
GCTAGCAAAGTCCAGCAATCAGAAGCCCCCTTTAGCTCACCTAATTAACATGCCCAATTGAAATTAAACACCTCATCCAAGAGTGGGGGTTCCCATTTTACTGTTATGAACTGCCATTTCCTATGGGCCACATCTGTCTCCCTCCATCCAGAAAATAAGCATGACAATGAGGCAAGGAAGGCTGACCCCAATCGATGTTCTGTGTAGTTCTGTTCATACAAAGCTTAACATGTTACTTTGGTGCTCAGGTTGAGACTGGGTGGGGAGCAGGGAACTTCTAGGACTCTGGTCCTTCCCCGTTTCCACACTGGAGTGCTGGCCTCCTGGGTGGGCTTATTGTGCAAAAGTATATTTGTGCCTCTACTTTCTTCCAGTTCACCATTCTCCAGTAGATGTATTAAAAATGAAAGCTAGCCAGGGCCTACTGCAGCTAGAGACTGTGTTGATATCCATGGCTCCTGTTATCTCCGAAGGCTGTGCAAATACCCAGGGTCTGGGCCATCATGTGAGGCCAGGTGGGAGTCTGAGGGTCATGCTGAAGCCAGGGCCATACAGATCTGAGTGGCCTGCACTGCTATAAGATGCCATGTGACGTCTGGGCCCAGGCTGCAGCTAAGAACCATATCTGGGTCCATGGCCCTACTGCAGTCAGGGTCTAGGTTGATGTCTGTGGCTCCTATTACCATCGAAGGCCATGCCAATGCCAGGGGTCTGAACCACCACCTGGGGCCATGTTAGTGTCCAAGGGCAATGCTGCCATGGGGACCGTGCTGTTCTGAGTGGCCTATGCTGTCACCTGGGGCCATGCTGCCAAATGCCATCTGGGTCCATGGTCCTACCACAGCCAGGGTCTATATTGATGTTCATGGCCTATGTTGCCACCGAGGTCTATGTGAATGCCCAGGGTCTGACCAGCCACCTGAGACCCTATTGGTGTCTGAGGGCCATGCTGCCACCAGGAACATACTAATCTAGGTAGCCTGTGCTGCCACCGGGGCCATAGTAACATCTGAGCCCAAGCTGCTGCTGAGGATCATGTCTGGGTCCATGGTACTGCTGGAATCTTGGTTGATGTCCATGCCTGTGTTACCACAAGGGGTCATAGGAAATGCATGTTGAAATCCGAAGGCTGTGCTGAGTCAGCCCTGCCCTTCATTGGCTCTGGGATAACTGGCCCTGTCCCTCATTGGACTCTGCCACAGGAGAGCTGATTCCTGCATTCAGGAGAGATAGACTCATCCCTCACCACAGGCATCAGAGAGCTGGCCCCAAAGGCATAGGCCTAAAAGAGCTGACTCCACACCTCACTTGAAAGGGGCAGTCCCAGTGGCCCAGACTGATCCCACATCCTGGGCTGTAGCTAGAGTTTTCCTGCTTGGCCCACAGTCAGGACAAATCTCTCTCACCCACCAGTCCCAAAGCCACTCAGACCCAACCAAGCAAACACAGAGACTTACATTGCTTACAAACTATATGGCCATGGCAGGCTTCTTGCTAACTGTTCTTATATCTTAAATTAACCCATTTCTATTAATCTATACCTTGCTGCATGGCTCGTGGCTTACCGGCATCTTCACATGTGGCTTGTCATAGTGGTGGCTCACAGTGTCTCTCACTCAGCCTTCTACTTCCCAGAATTCTTTTCCTCCTTGTCCCACCTATACTTCCTCCTGCCTGACTACTGGCCAATCAGTGTTTTATTTACTAACCAATCAGAGCAACACATTTGCCATACAGAACATCCCACAGCACTGGACCTTGGATTTGCCCACCTTAACATCTACCCCATGTATAACCTGCTGCAGCACATGAAGAGACTGGTTCTGTGGAATGATAGATACAGGATCTCCTTGACTTGGGGCAGCAACAGGATATCCAAGAGAAGTTTTAATAAGGGTCCAGTGATAGTGATAATGGTGTACCAGAGGCCAGAGGCCTTGAACCAGACCAGTGACTCATTGTAATGAACACTTGTGGGTGGAGCTGAGTGGACACAAGGGTATGATGCATGACACATTGCAGGTCCCAATGCCACTGAGATGAATGAAGAGGTGTTAGAAAGATGAAGGAGCAAGGTTTTTTATTTTGGGTTTTTTTTTTTTTTTTTTTGCTTTGTTTTGTTTTTAATAAATTTGTGGTATGTCCCTTTTGGGGGAAGGAGGCTGCAGTGGTGAGGGGCAGATATGGAGGAATGGGGAGGTGAGTGGGGTTGGGGTGCATGATGTGAAATTCCCAAAGAATCAATAAAAAATATATTATAAAAAAAGAAAAAAGAATTAAGCTAGATGTTGCTTACATGTCACTATGACAGTTAAGCTAGTGGTACTGGAGCTGAGAGTCCTACATCTTCCAGGCAACAGGAAGTCAACTGAGATACTGAGAAGTATCCCAAGCTTAAGCTAGATGGTCAATTTAATGGGATTTAAAATCACCCTGGAAGCTAATCTCCAGGCATTCATTTGAGGGAGTTTGTAGAATGGGTTAATTGAGATGGAAAGGCCCACCTTAAATATGGATGGCACCATTCCATGGGCTTGTTGCTCTAGACTGTATAAAAAAGAAAAAGTGAGCTGAGTATTAACATCTACTGCTCTTTGCTCCCTGACTATGAGACCAGCTACCTCAAATTCCCATTGTGAATGACTGTGCCCTCAAACTATGAAGAAAAATAAACTCTTCCTTTAAAAAAATATAAAAGCAAGTCATGGTGGCTCAAACCTCTAATCCCAGAATTTAAAAAGCTGAGGCAGGATGATGTGGTGAGCCTGGACCAGATATGAACTAGCACTGGAAAGCATACAATAATTTTTAAACTTAAATTGATGATATAGTTGTCTTTGTTTGGGTTTTTATTGCTGTGAAGAGACCCCATGACCATGGCATCTCTTATAAAGAAAACATTTAATTGAGATGGAAGTTTACAGCTTAGAGGTTCAGTCCATTATTATCATGATGGGGAGCATGGTGAGGTACAGGCAGATGTGGTACTGGAGCTGAGAGTCCTACATCTTCCAGGCAACAGGAAGTCAACTGAGATACTGAGAAGTATCCCAAGCTTAAGAAACCTCAAAGCCCATCCCCATAGTGACATACTTCCTCCAACAAGGCCATACCTACTCCAAAAAGCCGTACCTCCTAATAGTGCCACTCCCTATGAGATTATGGGGGCAAGTTACATTCAAATTATCATAATAGTAATTTATTTCTTTTACAGTCAAGTAATGAAGTACAGTGTTACCAGTACCTCACTCTAGACCTTTCTTTGCTGCCTAGAGCAGTAGCTGACCTTTCCTGCACAGACCATCCATCTCCCCTGAGCCCTTATATTTTTGCATAGCAGTGGTAATTCTTTTATTTACTTATTTATTGAAATTATAACATAATTACATCATCTCTCCCTTCTTTTTCCTTTCTCCAAACCCTCCCAAGTATCCTACCCTGCTCTCTTTCAAATTCATGGGCTTGTTTCTTTAATTGTTATTTTATGTGTATGCATGTGCAAGCGTGGGCATGAATGCAAGTGTGTGTTCCTAAATACACATACACAACCTATTCAATTGGTATAATCTGTTTTGTGTATGTGTTTTCAGGGCCGACCATTTGGTATTAGAAAACTCACTGATGTGATTCCCTGGGGAAAACTACTTCCTTTTCTTCACATTCCTTAGTTCTTTGTCTGGAGTTGAAGCCTCATGGGCTTTTCCCTTTTATGTTACCATGTCTATTGGTATCATCTCTACTCAGGTCATGTTAAAGCAACCGTGTGGGTGATAACTTCATGAATTTAACTTCTGACATTCTAGGATATACAATCTTACAGTAAACTCTCTAATCCTCTGTCTCTTAGTCTTTCCACCCCATTTTCCACAGTGTTCCCTGAGCTTTAGGTACAGGTTTGCTGTAGATATATTGGTTGGGACTGAGCTCCACAACTCTGCGTTTTGATTGGTTGAGGTTTTCTGTAGTGTTCCCCATCTGTTTTAAAGAGATGTTTCCTTGATGAGAGGTGAGGACTACACTTATCAATGAGTATAAGGACAAATATTTAGAATGTAGTTAGTGATTATGTTGGTTTAGTAAAATAGTGGAAACTTATCCAATGACCTAAGGCTAGTGAAGTCATAGATGTTAGAGGAGAAACTACAATGAGTAAAGTCATGGATGTTAAAGGAGAAACTACAACCATTGTCATTCTTCTTTGTTTTGTTTGTTTTGTTTTTTGAGACAGGGTTTCTCTGTGTAGTTTGGTGCCTGTCCTGGATCTCACTCTGTAGACCAGGCTGGCCTCGAACTCACAGAGATCTCTAGGATTAAAGGCATGCACCACCACTGCCAGGCTCATTGTCATGCTTCTTTCCACACCACCCTACACTTGGTCTGCTGTCACAGATTCCACCCTCAGTGGCCTATGGAGAGTCACCTGGGTCTATGGTGGGGATTGGGCAGGAAGAAGGCCTTCAAAGCTCCAGGCCAAGCTTGGCAGCAGCACAGATGGTATTCTAACTGAAGAGCAGAGGACAATTATCTTTCTGGACTCCTCCTAGACAACCATCTGTCAGAACATAGTGGCAATTCACTATGCAGTGAGAGGGGACATAGCTAAGCTTTAAAATACAGAATCTGGGGCTGGAGAGATGGCTCAGAGGTTAAGACTGCTATTCCAGAGGTCCTGAGTTCAATTCCCAGCAACCACATGGTGGCTCACAACCATCTGTAATGGGATCTGGTGCCCTCTTCTGGCCTGTAGTCATACATGCTGTATACATAATAAATAAATAAATCTTTAAAAAACTACAGAATCTAGAACCAGGCATGGAGGTGCTCTTGTAAGCCCAGTACTCAAGTGGCTAAAGCCAGAGGATCCGAGCTCCATCCTTGCTTAAGGTACTTAAGTGCTGGGTCACCCTGGCCTTCATAACAACTAAAACTCAAAACAGAAATAGTCTACTCAGAAATTTGTAAGTCAGAAGACAGGACATAATAAAAGCAGTGGTAGATCTACAAAATAGAACATTCCATTTTAAATTTTTATTTATTGATATTGTATGATGTTTGGAGCAGGATATATGCTACTGGATTCATGTGAAGGTTATGGAACAACTTTGTGTAATCTGTTTTCTTCTTCTATCTTTACACAGGCTATGGGATAGATCTCAGGCCCCCACACTGCTCTACAAGCAACTTTACTTGACAAACCAGATGGGATCACTGGCCCTAGAATAGATTCTTTTTGTTTGCTTGGGGTTTTGTTTTGTTTTGTTTTGTTTGTTTGTCCATGGTTTCTCTATGTAGTTCAGCCTGTCCTTGGAGCTCCATGTGTAGACCAGGTTGGTCTCAAACTCACAGAGATCCACTTGCTTCTGCTTCCCAAGTGCTGGGATTAAAGGAATGTACCACTATGCCTGACTCTTAGAGTATATTCTTAATGAGGTATTCATAAACAAATATTCACTAATATCTTCTAACTGATTTCTGAAGTTTTAGTCTTTTGGTATTACCTTAGTCACAATTGTTTTGTTGCAGAATAGCCATATATTTTTGAGATAACAGATGGGAACAGATGGAAGGAAATCTGCCATAGGAGGACAAGCCCTAGCCAGGCTTGAAGTAAGACTTGAAACCCACAAAGAAAAAATCTGTGTTCATGAAAGTTTAAAAGCTTAAATATAACCAAATAATGAATTCTAAAATGTGTCTATTTTCATTTTCTGGAGTGGAACATTCAATTATCAATGAAAACACACAGTTTAAGAGTTATCTTCTAGTTGGGAGGTAGTGGCTCATGCCTTTAATCCCAGGATTCTTTGGGAAGCAGGGGTAAGCAGATTTCTGTGAGTTTGAGGCAGCCTGGTCTACAGAGTGAGTTCCAGAACAGTCAGGACTGTTACACAGAGAAATCCTATCCCAAAAAGGTGGGTTTTTTTTGTTTGTTTTTTGTTTTTGTTTTTGTTTTTATGAAGGCTTGACACTAAAGCTTTTGTTTGACAATGCCTTAGAAAATATCATTTTCTATATAAATGGTTTATAAATGATTGCCTGGGGTGGTTTGAAAGACAATGTCCCCCAGAGGGAGTGGCACGACCAGGAGGTTTGGCCTAGTGGAGGAAGTGTGTCTCAGTTCACTTCCTGTTGCCTAATGATCAAGATGTAGAACTCTCAGCTCCTTCCCCAGTACCATGTCTGCCAGGATGCCACCCACCATGGCAATAATGGACTAAACCTCTGAATTATAAGCCAGCACCAATTAAATGTTTTCCTGTTATATGATATTTTGTTTGTGTTCTGACAAATAAAACAAATAAAATTAGCTATCAACTAATTAACCACAGAAGTGTGGAGTCTGAACAGACAGGAGATAGGATGTGATAAGGTGGGGCAGAAATAGGAAGTGATAAGGCAGGGTAGAGACAGGATCTCGGCCCTTTTTGTTTGGAGGGTCTGGAGAGGTAGAAAGTGATTGTGGCTGCTCCCTTGCTTCTCTGATCTTTCAGATTTTACCCTGATATCAGACTCCTGGATTTTATTGATAAGATTAATCAGATTTATGCTTCATCTGGTGCCCAACATGTGGCACAAATTCACAAAAAAAGCTGCTTGTCCATGGCTTTGCAACCACACACACACACACACACACCAGAGCTGCATACAGGGGCTCCCATTGGTGTCACCTCCCTGCCAGCTAGGATTTTCCTTTTTTCCCCCCAAGCCCTTTAAGCGAGTTTGGGATTTTCCTGTTGTAGTCTCTCTGCAGCAAACTCTACAAGCTCTTGGGCTCCAAACACCACTGGACTTAGCCCTCACCACTGGCCAACTCTGCCTTTAGGCAGCTTGTGCTGCATGTGCTTCTTCCCCACGATCCCCTGTGTGTATCTCTGAGAGATTGGGATCCTTCTCCTGCTGGGTTGTGGGCTTTCTCTGGACCCCTCCTCAGACTGCTGCCACACTAGGTAGCTGCCTTGACATCCTCTTGGACTTCTATTGTTCTAGGCAGCAGCAGTCAGCCTCACATTTCACCGTCATCTTCACCATCAGCAGCAGTGGATTTGGTGAGACAACTGGGAATTCTTAAAGGGGGAATTAGGAGAGAGAGAGAGTTTTGTAGTGGGTAGCCATTCCAGCTTTGGTCTGGAAGTTCCAACCCCCATTGAGGCTTTGGTAACTATCATACCTACAAGGCGGGGCCAAGGGAGGGCCCTGAAAACCCTAGATCGAGATCGGGACATGCTGTGCTCTCTTGATGCTGGGAGCCCAGACTCTAGAGGTGGATGGAGGAGAGTTCTCCAGAGAACACCGCCAGACTACACTGCATCTTTCCCAGAACCCTCAACCTACCTATCCCTTCATTTGTAAGTTACACCATTAAATAAATCTCCTTTTTTTCAATTTATTATTATTATTATTATTATTATTATTATTATTTTACAACACCATTCAGTTCAACATAATAGCCACAGATTCCCCTGTTCTCCCCCTCTCGCCCACCGCTCCCCCCAGCCCACCCCCCATTCCCACCTCCTCCAGATCAAGGTCTCCCCCGAGGACCGGGGTTGACCTGGTAGACTCAGTCCAGGCAGGTCCATTCCCCCCTCCCAGACCGAGCCAAGTATCCCTGCATAAGTCCCAGGATTCAAAGAGCCAACTCATGCAGCGAGCCCAGGACCTGGCACCAATGCACAGCTGCCTCCCAAACAGATCAAGCCAAATGACTGTCTCACCCGTTCAGGGGGCCTGATCCAGTTGGGGGCCCCTCAGCCTTTGGTTCATAGATCCTGTGCTTCCATTCATTTGGTTATTTGTCCCGGTGCTTTATCCAACCTTGGCTTCAACAATTCTCGCTCATATAAACCCTCTTCTTTCTCACTAATTAGACTCCCAGTGCTCCACCAGGGGCCCAGCCGTGGATGTCTGCCTTCAGATTCCTCAGTCCTTGGATGGGGTTTATGGCACCACTATCTGGGTGTCTGGCCATCCCATCACCAGAGTAGGTCAGTTCCTGCCATCTCTCGGCCATTGCCAGCAGTCTTTTGCGGGGGTATCTTTGTGGATCTCCGTGGGTCTCCCTAGCTCTCTGCTTCCTCCCCTTCTCACCTTTTCATGTGGTCTTCATTTACCATGGTCTCCTATTCCTTGTTCTCCCTCTCTTTTCTTGATCGAGTTAGGATCTCCCACTCTCTTTCCCTCGACTGTCGCCCTTCATTGTTCCCACTCATGACCAGGCTGTTCATGTAGATCTCGTCCATTTCTCCTTGTCTTTTTTTGGGGTCCCGTTTTCCAGGTAGCCTCACTGGTGATGTGAGTAGCAGTCCAGTCATCCTTGTTCCACATCTAGCATCTTCCTATGAGTGAGTACATACCATATTTGTCTTTCTGAGTCTGGGTTACCTCACTCAGGATGATTTTTTCTAGATCCATCCATTTGCCTGCAAACCATGTGATGTTATTGTTTTTCTCCGCTGAGTAGTATTCCATTGTGTATATGTGCCACAATTTATTTATCCATTCTTCAGTTGAAGGGCATCTAGGTTGTTTCCAGGTTTTGGCTATTACAAACAATGCTGATATGAACATAGCTGAGCAAGTGCTCTTGTGGTATGATTGAGCATTTCTTGGGTATATGCCCAGGAGTGGTATAGCTGGATCTTGGGGGAGATTGATTCCCAATTTTCTAAGAAAACACCATATTGATTTCCAAAGTGGTTGTACAAGCTTGCATTCCCACCAGCAGTGGAGGAGAGTTCCCCTAGTTCCACATCCTTTCCAGCATAAAGTGTCTTCAGTGTTTTTGATCTTAGCCACTCTGACAGGCGTAAGGTGGTATCTCAGAGTTGTCTTGATTTGCATTTCCCTGATGATTAGGGAAGTTGAGCAATTCCTTAAATGTCTTTCAGCCATTTGGGATTCCTCTGTTGAGAATTCTCTGTTTAGTTCTAAAGCCCATTTCTCAATTGGACTGTTGGTCCTTTTGATGTCTAATTTCTTGAGTTCCTTATATATTCTGGATATCAGTCCTCTGTCAGATGTGGGGTTGGTGAAGATCTTTTCCCATTCTGTAGGCTGTCGCTTTGCCTTGTTGACCGTATCCTTTGCTCTACAAAAGCTTCTCAGTTTCAAGAGGTCCCATTGATTGATTGTTTGTCTCAGTGTCTGCGCTACTGGTGTTATATTTAGGAAGTGATCTCCTATGCCAAGGCGTTCAAGACTATTTCCTACTTTCTCTTCTAGCAGGTTCAGAGTAGCTGGATTTATGTTGAGGTCTTTGATCCACTTGGACTTAAGTTTTGTGCACGGTGACAGATATGGATCTATTTGCAGCCTTCTACACGCTGATATCCAGTTATGCCAGCACCATTTGTTGAAGATGCTTTCTTTTTTCCATTGTACACTTTTGGCTTCTTTGTCAAAAATTATATATGTCCATAGGTGTGTGGGTTAATGTCAGGGTCTTCAATTCGATTCCATTGGTCCACATGTCGGTTTTTATGCCAATACCAGGCTGTTTTTATTACTGTAGCTCTATAGTAGAGCTTGAAGTCGGGGATTGTGATGCCTCCAGAAGTTGTTTTATTGTACAGGTTTCTTTTAGCTATCCTGGGTTTTTTGTTTTTCCATATGAAGTTGAGTATTGTTCTTTCCAGGTCTGTGAAGAATTGTGTTGGTATTTTGATGGGGATTGCATTGAATCTGTAAATTGCTTTTGGTAAGATTGCCATTTTTACTATGTTAACCCTGCCTATCCATGAACATGGGAGATCTTTCCATTTTCTGAGATCTTCTTCAATTTCTTTTTTCAGGGACTTAAAGTTCTTGTCATATAGGTCCTTCACTTGCTTGGTTAGTGTTACCCCAAGGTATTTTATGTCATTTTTGGCTATTGTAAAGGGTGATGTATCTCTAATTGCCTTCTCAGCTTCTTTGTCCATTGTATATAGGAGGGCTACTGATTTTTTTGAGTTGATCTTGTATCCTGCTATGTTGCTGAAGGTGTTTATAAGCTTTATCAATTCCTGGGTGGAATCTTTGGGGTCACTCAAGTATACTATCATGTCGTCTGCAAATAGGGAAAGCTTGACTTCTTCCTTTCCAATTTGAATCCCCTTAATCTCCTTATGTTGTCTTATTGCTCTGGCTAGCACTTCAAGTACTATATTGAATAAGTATGGGGAGAGTGGACGGCCTTGTCTCGTTCCTGATTTTAGTGGAATTGCTTTGAGTTTCTCTCCATTTAATTTGATGTTGGCTGTTGGTTTGCTATATATTGCCTTTATTATGTTAAGGTATGTTCCCTGTATTCCTGATCGCTCCAAGACTTTTATCATGAAGGGGTGTTGGATTTTGTCAAATGCCTTTTCTGCATCTAGTGAGATGATCATGTGGTTTTTTTCTTTGAGTTTGTTTATATGGTGTATTACATTGATGGACTTTCGTATGTTGAACCACCCTTGCATCCCTGGGATGAAGCCTACTTGATCATGGTGGATAATTGTTCTGATGTGTTCTTGGAGTCTGTTTGCCAGTATTTTATTGAGTATTTTTGCATCAATGTTCATGAGGGAGATCGGTCTGTAGTTGTCTTTCTTTGTTGCATCCTTGTTTGGTTTAGGAATCAGGGTAATTGTAGCCTCATAGAAGGAGTTTGGTAATGTTCCTTCTGTTTCTATTATGTGGAACAATTTAGAGAGTATTGGTATTAACTCTTCTTTGAAGATCTGGTAGAATTCTGCGCTGAAACCATCTGGTCCTGGGCTTTTTTTGGTTGGGAGACCTTTAATGACTGTTTCTATTTCCTTAGGGGTTATTGGACTATTTAAATAGTTTATCTGGTCTTGATTTAACTTAGGTATATAGTATCTATCCAGAAAAATGTCCATTTCTTTTAGGTTTTCCAGTTTTGTGGAGTAGAGGTTTTTGAAATATGACCTTATAATTCTCTGGATTTCCTCAATGTCTGTTGTTATGTCTCCCTTTTCATTTCTGATTTTGTTGATTTGGATTCTCTCTCTGTGTCTTTTGGTTAGTTTGGATAAGGGCTTGTCTATCTTGTTGATTTTCTCAAAGAACCAACTCTTTGTTTCATTAATTTTTTGTATTATTCTCTTAGTTTCTAATTTATTAATTTCACCTCTCACTTTGATAATTTCCTGGCGTCTATTCTTCCTGGGAGACTTTGCTTCTTCTTGTTCTAGAGCTTTCAGATGTGCTGTTAATTCACTAGTGTGGGATTTCTCCAACTTCTTTATGTGGGCATTTAGTGCTATGAATTTCCCTCTTAACACTGCTTTCATAGTGTCCCATGAGTTTGGGTATGTGGTGTCTTCATTTTCATTGATCTCTAGGAAGTCTTTAATTTCTTTATTTCTTCCTTAACCCATTGGTGATTCAGTTGAGCATTATTCAGTTTCCATGAGATTGTAGGTTTTCTGTAGTTTTTGTTGTTGTTGAAATCTAGCTTTAAACCATGGTGGTCTGATAGAACACAGGAGGTTATTCTGATTGTTTTGTATCTGTTGAGATTTGCTTTGTGGCCAAGTATGTGGTTGATTTTAGAGAAAGTTCCATGGGGTGCTGAGAAGAAAGTATATTCTTTCTTGTTAGGATGGAATGTTCTGTAGATATCTACTAGGTCCAATTGGGTCATGACATCAGTTAAGTCCTTTATTTCTCTGTTAAGTTTCGATTTGGGAGATCTGTCCAGTGGTGAAAGTGGGGTGTTGAGATCTCCCACTATTAATGTGTGGGGTTTTATATGTGGTTTAAGCTTTAGTAATGTTTCTTTTACATATGTGGGTGCCCTTGTGTTTGGGGCATATATGTTCAGAATTGAAACTTCATCTTGGTCGATCTTTCCTGTGACGAGGATGTAATGTCCTTCTTGATCTCTTTTGATTGATTTTAGTTTGAAGTCTATTTTGTTGGATATCAGGATGGCTACCCCTGCTTGTTTCTTAAGACCATTTGATTGAAAAGTCTTTTCCCAGCCTTTTATTCTTAGGTAGTGTCTGTCTTTGAATTTGAGATGTGTTTCTTGCATGCAGCAGAAAGATGGGTCCTGCTTTCGTATCCATTCTGTAAGTCTATGTCTTTTTATAGGTGAATTAAGTCCGTTGATATTAAGGGATATTAATGACCAGTGATTCTTCATCCCTGTTATTTTTGGTGGTAGTGTGTGTGTACTTCTCTTCTTTGGGGATTGCTGTTGTGGCTTTATCTATTGCCTGTGTTTTCAAGTGTGTATCTGACTTCCCTCGGTTGGAGTTTTCCTTCTAGTGCTTTCTGTAGGGCTGGGTTTGTGGATAGGTATTGTTTAAATCTGGCTTTGTCTTCGAATGTCTTGTTCCTTCCGTCTATGATGATTGAAAGTTTTGCTGGGTATATTACTCTGGGCTGACATCCATGGTCTCTTAGTGTCTGCATTACATCTGTCCAGGTCCTTCTGGCTTTCAAAGTCTCCATTGAGAAGTCAGGTGTTATTCTGATGGGTTTACCTTTATAGGTCACTTGGCCTTTTTCCTTTGCTGCTCTTAATATTCTTTCTTTATTCTGTACATTTAGTTGTTTAATTATTATGTGTCGAGGGGACTTTTTTTGGGGTCTAGTCTGTTTGGTGTTCTATAGGCTTCTTGTATCTTCATAGGCATTTCCTTCTTTAAGTTGGGAAAGTTTTCATCTATAATTTTGTTGAATATATTTTCTGTACCTTTGAGTTGGTATTCTTCACCTTCTTCTATCCCTATAATTCGTAGGTTTGGTCTTTTCATGGTGTCCCAAATTTCTTGGACATTTTGGTTCATGACTTTGTTGGCTTTAGTGTTTCCTTCGACTGATGAAACTATTTCTTCTACTGTGTCTTCAATGCCAGAAATCCTCTTTTCCATCTCTTGCATTCTGTTGGTTATACTTGCATCTGAAGTTCCCGATCTTTTACTCGGGTTTTCTATTTCCAGCATTCCCTCTGTTTGTGTCTTCTTTATTTTTTTCAATTTCCCTTTTCAGTTCTTGGACTGTTTCCTTTGTTTGTTTCATTACTTTTTCATGATTTTCTTTCAGTGCTTTATTGTTTTCTTGCAGGACTTTATTGTTTTCTTCCAGGAATTTATTGTTTTCTTGGAGGGCTTTATTGTTTTCTTGGAGGGCTTTATTGTTTTCTTGGAGGGCTTTATTGTTTTCTTCTAATTTGTTTGCCCTTTCCTCTAGTTGTTTACAGCGTTCTTCCAATTTTCTTGTCTTTTCCTCTACACAAGCCTCTACCTTCTTCATGAAGTTACTCATAAGGCTATTTTCTTCTGCTTCTTCCAATTTTTGGTGTTCAGGTCTAGATGTTGGAGGCGGGCTAGGTTCTGGTGATGCTGTATTGCTCTTCATTTTGTTGTATGTACTTCTGCCTTGACGTCTGCCCATCTCCTTGTGGTTCCTTCTTGGTCTTATCAGTGTACTTGTTTCACAAAGAGCTGACAGATTCAGGAAGACTCTCTCTCTTGTCCAAAAGGGAGTTCTCTTGTCCAACTCTCTGGTCCAGAAGGGAAGTCCGGGGCAGGCTCTGGTCCAGAATGGCAGTCGGGGACAGGCTGGGAGCTGGGGGCTGGTCTCTAAGTCTCAGGAAGTGGCTGTGGTCTCAGGCAGATGGGTGTGGGGGCAGGGGGCGGAGATTGCAGGGGCTGCCGGGGGCTTGGAAAAGGGGATCCCTCCCGGTGAGGCTAGAAGGGGAGCTGCCCGGTGGCCAGAACTTGGTGCCCAGTTGGGCAGGTCTTCGCGGAGTGGCTAGTGCCCAGGGATGGGGTCCGGGTTGGACCCAGGTACTCACCCCTGGTCCAGAAGAGAAGTCAGGGGCAGGCTGGGAGCTGGGGGCTGGTCTCTAAGTCTCAGGAAGTGGCTGTGGTCTCAGGCAGATGGGTGTGGGGGCAGGGCATGGAGATTGCAGGGGCTGCCGGGGGGGGGGGGCTTGGAAAAGGGGATCCCTCCTGGTGGGGCTAGAAGGGGAGCTGCCCGGTGGCCAGAACCTGGTGCCAAGTTGGGCAGGTCTTCCTGGAGTGGCTGGTGCCCAGGGATGGGGTCCGGGTTGGACCCAGGTACTCACCTCTGGACCAGAAGGGAAGTCAGCATAAATCTCCTTTTAACTACGTGGAGTGGCCTTAATAATTTCACCAATAGAGTTTTCCTATGTTAAAAAATGAAAAACACTATAATGATGGAAGGAGTTAAGTTTCTGTATGATTACACAATGGATGGTTTAAAAATGGAACAATTAAATGAAAGGATAATCAACCTACTGGGGTTGGCATAATGCTAATTATCATTTTCATAATTCTTGTTTTATCCCTAAAAGAGTTGGTTGATATGAATGCAAAGATACAAGTCTTAGAAAAACTTATTATTTAATCCCAGCACTCGGGAGGCAGAGGCAGGCGGATCTCTGTGAGTTCGAGGCCAGCCTGGGCTACCAAGTGAGTTCCAGGAAAGGCGCAAAGCTACATAGAGAAACCCTGTCTCGAAAAACCAAAAAAAAAAAAAAAAAGAAAAAGAAAAAGAAAAACTTATTAAAACATATCATTGAGATATTCAGACTCAGACAGGAATTTAAAGGAGAATCAACCTCACCATTACATTATAAAATTAGAGAGGAACAGCCCAAGGTTATCAAACAACCAACCTTAATTTATCCAGTCATGATATGGGAACAACTTACTGCCAAACAACAGGTATCCCCAAGGCTATATAAGAACTGATTGGACTCCTATGGAAATGTTAGATTTGAGGCGATTTAAGGAAATGATAGTCTCATGGTATGCATTCCCCTTTTGTGAAGCAGACGTTAAATTCATGGCAACTAATAACAGAATTGTCCCACAAGACTGGAGAGACGTGGTTACAGCAGTATTGGAACCTAGTCCTCAATTACAGTGGAGGGCCTGGTGGAAAGATGAGGCTGGGACCATTGAACAATGAAGTAGGACTAAAAATACTGAAATCTCCCAAGACCAACTTCTGAGAGAGGGTGACTTTGTGGATGTACAAAGACAGTCTCTACATGATGACCACACCCTGGCTCTATGCTGTGCAGCAGCTTTGAATGCTTGGGACAGAATTGAAGAAGTTAAAAAGAGAACTGAGTTATTTACTAAAGTTATACAGGGCCCAAAATAAACTTTCACTGATTTTTTTTTTTTTTACAAAGATTGACTTCAGCTGTAAATAAAATGATACCAAATTCAGAAGCTAGGCAAATAATAATTGAGCCTTCGGCTTTTGAAAATGCTAATTCACAATGCAAAGTGGCAATTAGGCCTTTAAAGTCAAGATCAGCACCCATAGAGGAATGGATCTTAGATATAGTCAATATTGAATCTCATAACCGTGATGATGCTTGGATAGGAGAGGTGATTTCCAGAGGCTTGAAAAAAAATCAAAATGTCAGGTGTTTTAATTGTGATAAACAAGGTCACCTAAAAATGGATTGTAGATAAGGCATTTCTAGAAACAATGTTTTTTCTAGGAATAATTCAGACAGAAGGTCCTTGCCTTCTGCAGTATGCAAAAGGTGCTGCAAATGTTGACATTGGACCAATGAATGCAAATCAACAAAGGACAGACAAGGTAATCCTTTGTCATTGGGTAATGCCTTGGGGGGGGGGGCTCTCACAGGTCCCCATGTCAAATTTGCTTCAGTCATTCCCTGTTACATTGGGGGAAATACCTTACCAGAACAATTAGAGGTCCTAATGCAAATTGTAAAAAACCATACTGCTCTGGATGGTAGAAGAGCTTTAAAAGATAAAACAAAAATTTCAGGAGAAACCATAAAGCAAATATTATAAAGACTAGATTTGAACAAGAGAGACTTCTTGATTAGAAGAGGTGATAGATCATCAACCAATGTGACCATTCCATCTAAACTAACTTATAAGACTAACAAATGCTTTTAATTTGATCAGATATAGCTCTCCAAAAGGGAAACCCCCCAAAGTTAGGGTTGGGACAGGGTTTTATTTTTGTTTTTCCAGGAGAATGAAGGCATTTGACTAAGGAATCTGAAGACCATAGGACAAATGAGACATTTGAAGAAAAAGGACAAATTATCCAGAGAAAATGTCCCAAGAAAAAGAGTAAATTGGCCTATTGGTCTATCACATTTCCAACAGGATAAAATTTCATTAGTCTTCCCAATGTTTGTTTCTGCTGTTCTCTACAGATACTTAACACAAATGGTCTTTAGGTAACACAAACCAAGAAAAAGAGTAAATTGGCCTATTGGTCTATCACATTTCCAACAGAATAAAATTTCATAAGTCTTCCCAATGTTTGTTTCTGCTGTTCTCTACAGATACTTAACACAAATGGTCTTTAGGTAGTCCCAGTTCAATTAAAAATTAAAGCTGGTTTTGGAGTTGGAGTATGGTTCTCTCCTTCTCTAAACCCAAGCATGCTTGTTAAAAGGAAAATCCAAGATCTCTTTCTTATGTCAGAAGAGCCACTTGATATGGGACTGAATGAAAACCAAAATTAAGGGACTATTCTATTGCTACTAATCTCATGATTCTTTAGTTTTATTTGAACTCTATAAAATTTTTGTTAAAGTATAGATATTATATCAAAATTTATAAGACTAATATGTATTATATATATTTTAAATTTTTTGTAAGGATATTAATGGTCATATAGAGATGTAATTTGATAAAAACGGCTTCATCTAGCTTCCTATACATGATTTTGGGTGTGAGTCTCTATCAGGGAACTAAGAATTAAGTTTTTTGTACTCTGGATGTACATAACAAATTATGGTCTTTTAACCTCTTTGAGATCTGTTGCATATGACATTTAAAATGTTTAAGTTTTTTGAAGTGAAACATGACCATGACTAAGAGCAACCTTTGAAGTCTCCAAAGAGAGGATGGGTTCCTATAATGACAATTCCACCTGGACTATGGTAATGCCATTAAGCTGACAAATACCACCTAAATATTGGTTTGGACTAGAAACTGCTAGAACAATTTCAAGGTGGCTGGCTGAGATGATCCAGCCTCATAGACCACTCTAGCCAGGACTTAAGACAAGTCCTGCACTTTCCCATTACACAGAGATTAGACGATAAATGATATATAGCTAGTTCTACAAGGATTTGATAATTATTCCAATTTTTTCAGGTTTCCCTAAAAATGCCATCACCCCAGACAGCAGGAAGTAATTTTAAGAACATGATGTCCATATTTCTAAGAGGTGGGGTGGATAGTTTTTGTTCATTCAGTGGGTTATAGATATTTATCATCATTTAAGGGGGTTGGTTACAAGTTGTTGTTGGTAATGGTCAAGAAAAAAGCCGAACAACGAATATTAGATTCAAGGATTTCATTCTAAAAAGAAAAGAGGGGAAAATGAAGAAGGATAAAAGGGTAGATTATTGAATCTACTTTTAAACCCAAAAAGCAACTACTAGTTTTAAATATTTTTAATTGATATAAATTTTTATATATCGATAAAAATTTAAGGTTATTTTGTTTAGAATATACTATACATACATTTCCACTCTTGTTCAAGGTATTGTATCTATACAGTTCATTTAACAATATAATGTAAATTTCTAGTCTTTGAAAGTTATTATTATAAACTATTTAGGAAAATAAAGAAATGCTAGTGAGTAGTTAGTCACCTATTACAATCAAACTTGTAGTCATGTTTGTAGTTAGGTATGTTTTCAAAGTCAAACAAAGATATAGTTTAGATAGACAGGTGGTCTTCAAACACTTCAGAGAGCTACAGAATATGGCATTTAAGATGTTTTAGTAACATAAAGTTCTTTTTTTTTTTTTTATGACAATGAGACATGTCTGCTCCTGGCAGCACAAATCTACTTCATAGAAGATGATGGGCATTGAATAAACTTCACATGGAGTTTACTTTCTTTGTGGCAAAAGTTAGTCACTGGGCAAGGACATGGCCTTGCCTCAACTGCTGAGAGTATGCTGTCCAAATTAGACAAGCAGGTCACAGAAGAAAGTGACTGCAGTACTTTGCCATGAAAAGGTGGGAAAGTCTTTCAGAAATTCTGCTTTGCAAATAAGTCAGATATTCTAGGCCTGAAGGCCAAGGATGGATGCCCCAACATTACAGAGCAACCTTGGGTGACTCTCCAGGCAGCCAGCTGTTTCTGTCATTTCTTATTTTTGGAAGTTGTTTGCTCTACACTTCCTGTTTACTCAGGTAATATTATATCCTTCTCAGATCTCTGAAGGAGTTGGAGACTAGCTAGTTATAGCTTTTCTTTTTAAGAAATTCAGAAGAGACGCTCACAAAAGAGGTATAAAGTACATGTTTGAGAAACATAAAAATTAGTTTGGGGCTGGCAATGCAAGTTAATATAGAAAGTGAATTAGGTACACTTTGGACTCACCAAGATAGGATAGATAATGGAGCATTTTCTCTGAATTTGTCAAGTTCTAATGGACTAGACATTGTTAATGTATTTATTGTCTGTATATATTTATGTATGTTATTGAACTTATTATATATAGTTTTTCTATGTTAGTTAAAAACCTTCACTTTTTATTTAGACAAAAGAGGAAAATTTTGTGTGATATTTTGACAAATAAAGCTTGCTTGGAGTCAGAAGGAAGAGCTAGCTACTAGTTAACCATAGAGATCTGGAGTCTGTACAGACAGGAGACAGGAAGTTTTAAGGCAGGGTAGAGACAGGATCTTGGCTCTTTTTGGTTGGAGGATCTGGAGAGGTAGGAAGTGACTGTGGCTGCTCCCTTGTTTCTCTTATCTTTCAGGCTTTACCCTGATATCTGACTCCTGGTTTTTACTGGTAGGATTAATTATATTTATACTTCATTTTCCTTTATAAGAGTGGCTGTGGTCATGATGTCTCTCCACAGCAATAGATACCTTGAATAAAATATTGCTCTTGAAGTATGACCTGACCAGTGCCCTCTTCAACTGTCTGCAGCTGTGACTATCTGCAGGACCTGCACAGGATCCTGCCCTCAACCTTCTGCCCAGGAGGGGAATGGGGCTTACAAGGCTCCACCTTCACAAAAGATTTATAGATGGGTAATGATTACTGATAGGAATTATTTTTTTCCTGTGCTGTCTATGCCCATGTTCCTGTAAGTGACCCCAATTAAATTTGTTGGTTCACTGAGCTACACTTGAGTTGAATCTTTATTTCTGTTTATGCCTTATATAGGGTGAATATCCATTTGTTCACCTTTACCCAGAAAGGGTTCATGCAACAAATGCTTTCAGCTTTCTGTGCTACGTGAGCCTGATTCAGTGGGGAGGACAGTACTGAGCTTGACAGGAACTCAGTCTTTAGCTAATCTGTGGAGTCCTTTTGGGTTTGCCAACTGATATTTTCTTTCCTAAACAAACATTTGGAAGAAGTCAGATTATCCTGTTCCGAAGTGCTTTGGAGCAGAAGAGGCTTGTTGTTCATATCTTTTCTAATTTGGAAGTACTTGCATACACATAATGCAAAACCTTGCAAATGAGATGATTTGTATACTTGATGTCAATAGTCTGAAAGCAATTTCATATGATAGTTTAGTCTGACTACATTTTGACTGTGACCCACAGGCTAGGTATGGAATTACTTGTGATCATGTCCATGTTGGAAAAGTATTAGCTTTGGGGAGTGTTTAAAGTTTCCAGTTTTCAGATCAGATTGAGCAAGCCTGAGTGACTCACTTCCAGCATTGCTAGTTATTGTTTGAATCTTAGATGGTCTTTTAATTAAAAAAAAAAAAAAAAAAAAAAAAAAAAAAAAAAAAAAAAAAAACCGAGAGCCAGATATCAGGGTGAGTGCTGAAAGATCAGAGAAGCAGAACAGCCAGTCACTAGTTCTTACCTCTATAAAACCATCAGCCTAAAGAGAGTGAGTTCCTGTTTACTCACACTTTATATACCTTTATCTGCCCTGCCATATTACTTTCTCGGATTAAAGGCATATGTGCTTTCCAAGCAAAGGCATGACATCTCAAATGCTGAGATTAAAGGTGTGTGCCACCACTACCTGGCTCTGTTTTTCTCCTATACTGGATCAATCTCATGTAGTCCATTGTGGCCTTAAATGCACAGAAATCCAGACAAATATCTGTTTCCTGAGTGATAGGATTAAAGGTGTGTGCCACCACTGCCTGTCCAATCCAGGGCTGTCTCTGTCCTCTGATCCTCAGGCAAGCTTATTAAGGTATACAATAATCACCACATTTCCTCTTTTTTGTCTAAAATAATAAAAGGTTATAATTAATATAAGAAAAACTATATACAATAAGTATATACAATATATACAGTCAAGAATTATATTAACAATGTCCAGTCCATTTGACAGATTCAGAGAAAATACTCCATTATTTATCCTATTTTGGTGAGTCAAAAATGTTGTACATAATTCACTTTCTATCCTAACTTGAATTACCAACAAAAAACTATCTTTTGATGTCTTCCAAACTTATACACTTTTTACATCTTTAGTGAATTTCTTTTCTGAATTTGTTAACAAGAAAAATTATAACTATCTAATCTTCAACTCCCTCAGAGACCTGAGAAGGAAATAATATTACCCAAGTACGCAGTAAGTGCAAACAAGCAACTTCCAAAAAAATGTGAGAAATGACAGAAACACCTGACTGCCTGGTCAGTCACTCAAGATTTCTCTGTAACATTGGGGCCAGGACATTTTCTTGCCCAGTGCCTAACTTGCCACAAAGAAAGTAAACACCATATGGAGTTTCTTTGATGCCCATAATATTCTCTGAAGTATATTGGTGCTGCCAAGAGTAGACATGTCTCATTGTCATTAAAAAAAGAATCTGTGTTATTAAAACATCTTAAATGCTATAATCTGCAGATCTCTGAAGTGTTTGGAGATGACCTGTTTATCTAAATATATTTCTGTTTGACATTGAAAACATACCTAATATGACTACAAGTTAGATTGTAATAACTAACTACTAACTTTCATTTCTTTATATCCTCATTAGTTAGTAATAATAACTTTTAAGAATGAGCAATTTTCATTATATTGTTAAATGAGCTATATAGGTACAATAACTTGAACAATATTAAAAAAGTATGTACAGTATGATCTACAAAAATAATCTCAAATTTGTATTAATATACAAAATTTGTATACAATATATAAAAATCCAATCCAACACAAAATATTTAAAACTAGTAGTTGTGTTTTAAAAGTAGATTCAATGATCTACCTTTTTATCTTATCATATTCATACTCTCCCATTTTTATTTTCAGAGTAGATTCAGTAATCTACCCATTTATCCTATCATTTCTATTTTTTTCAGAGTAGATTCAAAAATCTACTTTTTAATCTTATCATATCTTTATTCTCTTTTTTCTTTTTCTCTTTTTTCAATAAAGAGCCATGAATCTAATCTCCTTTGTTTGGCTTTTTCCCTGACCATTATCAATCAACAACTTGTAAACAACCATCCTAAACAATGACAATTGTCCATAACCTTTTGAAAGGCCCAAAACCACTCACCACATTTTTGGGCATGTGGGCATCTTGCTCTTAAAATTACTTCCTTCTGTTTAAGGGTGAAGTCATTTTTAGAGGATCCTGAAAAAAAAAAAATTGGGGGATAATTGTCAAGACCTGGGAGAGGTAGTTGTATCATTTGCTGTCCAGTCTCTGCATAATGGGAAAGTGAAAGGCTTGTTTCAAGTCCTTGCTTAAGTAGTCTGTTAGGCTGGATCATCTCAGCTAGCCACCTCAAAATTGTCCTGAGCAGTTTGTAGTCCAAAGCCAATCTTTGGGTGGTTTTTGTCATCTTTGTGGTATTATCATCATCCTGATGGAATTGTTGTTGTGGGGCCCCACCATCTTTTGTGAGACCTCAAAGTTGCTTTTAGGCATGATTCATTGCAGAAAACTGATAGAGACTCAAACTTGAAATTATGTACAGGAAACTAAATAAAATTTTTTTCTTCTGGAATTAGTTATTACTCTACATGACCATTAATAGCATGACAAATATTTAAAATATATGTATAAATCTTATGAATTTTTATATAAATTCATACCTTAAGAAAAGTTTTAAAGAATCAAAATAAAACCAAAGAATTATGAGATTAGTGGCAATAGAACAGTCCCTTAATTTTGGTTTTTATTTTGTCCCATATCAGATGGCTTTTTTGACATGACACAGAGATTTTTCATTTTCTTTTAACAACCATGCTTGGATTTAGAGAAAGAGGGAAGCATGCTCCAACTCCAAAGCCAGCTTTAATTTTTAATTGAGCTGGGACTACATAAAGACTACTTGCATTATGTATCTGTATAAAACAAAAGAAACAAACATTTAAGAAGATTTATTGCCATGGACTGGCCCACCAGGGGTACCACGACTGTAGGGGAACCAGGGCTTGGGTAGTCAGGAAGGCAAGGATTCGGCGAATGACAGACAGACAACACACTCAAAAGTGGTTTGAATCTGTTGTAATTTTACTTTTGTAAATCAGTAGCTTATATACAGAAAAGAAAACTAACAAGTCATACAAGGAACAACAAGAGTTTGGCAATAATTTAATTACATCATCTTTAAAAAAACAGCAAGCACACAATTATTAATTGGCGTTAGACATATCCCTTCACCCACAAGAACTTTATGACCCAAAGAGTAGTTTGTGTTTTTTAAACTTAGTACAGCCCCTAGACTTGTATAGACTTTTTTTGTGGTTGTAGTTGTATCCTTTATCTTATTTAGTTTATTATGTACTTTTATATTTTTTGGTTTTCATGACCCACTTAACCAATTTGGATGTTGTAGACCCTCTCTAAGTTTTTTTTTTTTTTTTTTTTTTTTTTAGTTTTTTTTTTTTATCACATATCTCTTTTAATATAAAACCTTTTTTACCTCTTAAAATATGGACTCTTGCACTTTTACGCCTATAAGGGAAAGGGGTTCTGTTGTAGTCCTTAAGTTTTTTATGCTGAACTGTCTCAATGGAGGGGCCCACCATCTGCCTCCTATGAGATAATGTCTTTTGTCATAAATCACTTTAGTTGGGATTCCTAAAGGATTCCTAGTGGGTGAGTGTTCATTCCCTAAAAGTGTCTAGACCTTTATACTTTTTTTATCCAACAACTTGGGGTCTTAAAAAATAGCTCATTCTGTTATATCTGATTAAGATCCAAGTCTCTCTTCCATAGTTTACAGCCCAAACTTCTATTAATTTTGACTGTGTTTCATAGATTAATTAAAATATTATAAAAAAACAGTTATACAAAACCTATAGCCCAGGGAGGTCATGATCTGTAAAGTACATCTTAAAAAAAAAAAAAAAATAACACAGACACTCTTTCAGGGACCTCCAGGGAGCTTAGTCCCATGGGACACGTATTTCCAGTCCACTATTATAGACATAATTGTTCATGTCACACGGATGACACTAAATTTGGTGTGACAACTTATGAAAATTTATCCTGTTGGAAATGTGATAGACCAATAAGCCAATTTGCTCTTTTTCCTGGGACAATTTCTGTTGATGTTTTGTCTTTTTTCTTCAGATGTCTCATTTCTCCAGTGTTCTTCAGATTCCTTAGCCTCCATTCTCCTAAAATACAAAAATAAAAACACTTCCCCAACCATAACATTAGGGAGGTTACCTTTTGGCAAATTATATCTGATTAAATGAGAAGCATTTGCTAGTTGTACAAGTTAATTTAAACAGAATGGTCATGCTGGTTGATGAACTATCACCTCTTCTAATTAAGAGGTCTCCCTTGTTTAAATCAAACCTTTATCAATTTTGATGGTATCCTTAGCTTTTCTTCTCCTGTGGAAACAAAAGCAAAACCTCTTCCCAAATGTAACACATATCCTGGTTTCCATTTTGAGGTCAGCACATCCTTAAAGTATATAGGCTGATTTAATTCTGTAGTTTTTTCTATTATCTGATGTCTCTCTGCAGCTGTTGTTCCTTTCTCATTAGCACTGAGAAAATTCAAAGTTAATAAAGCATTATGTAATCTATTTCTTGGGGGTTTGTTACCCCTTTCTGTTTATTTAGCATATCCTTTAGAGTTTGATTTGCTCTTTCTATGACTGCTTGGCCTGTAGGATTGTGTGGTATACCTGTAATATGCTTTATATTGTAATAAGTAAAAAAAACTTTTTCATTTTACCAGAGATATACACTGGAGTATTGTCAGTTTTAATTTGTACAGGTATACCTATGATGATCCTAACTTCTAGCAAATGCATGATTACCAAATCAGCCTTTTCAGAACTTAGAGTAGTTGCCCATTGAAATGTTGAATAGACATCAATGGTGTGGTGTACATATTTCAATTTTCCAAATTCTTCAAAATGAAACACATCCATCTGCCACATTTTATTCCTCTCAGTACCCTTTAGGATACATCCTGCTAATAGTGGAGTTTTATTATAAAAATAACAAGTAGGAAATATTCTTATAATTTCCTTGGCTTTTTGCCAGGTAATGGAACAATCCTTTTTTAAACACTTACTATTAACATGATTTTTTTTTTATGAAACTCCGAGGTCTCTAGTGCATTTCCTATCAAGAGTTGATTGATCTCATCATTTCTTTGTGCTAGAGGACCTGTCAGACCTGTATAAGATCAGATGTGAGTTGTATGTAAGGGGTGGTTTCTATTCCTAATTATTTCTTGTCACTGAATAAATAACGAAGTTAGTTCTGATTCAGCAAGGATAAATTCAGCAGTTTCAACATGTAAGATCACTCTTTCAGCACACAGAGTCAGTAACTATGTTAAGAGGTTCTGGAAAATTCAATACCATCAGAATAGCATTTAGTTCTGATTTTTGGACTGAAATATAAGGCCTTTTATAGGCGGGACTAACAGAGAGGAGAAATAAAAGAACAGGAAGGCAGAAGGGGTTACTGCCAGCCAACCTCCAGGAAAAGCAGCATGAAAAAATACTGGTAAGCTGTGTGGCAAGGTATAGATTTATGGGAATGGATTAATTTAAGCTATAAGAACAGTTAGCAAGAAGCCTGCCACGGCCATACAGTTTGTAAGCAATATAAGTCTCTGTGTTTACTTGGTTGGGTCTGAGTGGCTGTGGGACTGGCGGGAGACAAAGATTTGTCCTGACTGTGGGCAAGGCAGGAAAACTTTACTTAAATTTTCTGATTTGTAACCTGCCTTTCCTTAAATTTTATACAGTTTGCATCTGTATAAAATGTAGGGGTTCCAGATATTGGTCTTTCCCATACAATGTGAGGCAGGATCCAGTTAGCTCTCTTTGTGGCTTGAATTCTATCACTTTTGGGATATTTATTGTTAATCTCTCCCAAAAAATTACTGCAAGCTCTTTGCCCAAGTTCACATTCTGCCTATAATTTGTCAAATTTCATCATTAGCTAAAGGTGCGACAATTTCTGCTGTGTCTATGCTTGCAAATTGATGAAGTCTCAATTTTCCTTTTAAAATCAACTCAGAGATGTTTTTCCACATAAGTTTTAAATTTTTTACTCTGTTTATTTGGTATAAATATCCATTCTAACATCATATCTTCCCTTTGCATTAAAATTCCTGTAGAAGAATGCTGAGAGAATAAAATAACCAAAATTCAATCAAGCTCTGGATCCAAATGAACCACATGTGCATCCTGTATTTTCTTTCTTTCTTTCTTTCTCTCTTTCTTTCTTTCTTTCTTTCTTTCTTTCTTTCTTTCTTTCTTTCTTTCCTTCCTTCCTTCCTTCCTTCCTTCTTTCTTTCTTTCTTTCTTTCTTTCTTTCTTCCTTCCTTCCTTCCTTCCTTCCTTCCTTCCTTCCTTCCTTTCTTTCTTTCTTTTTTAAATTACACTCATAATATTAATCACATTTGTGGTATTCATAGATTACATTTGCAGTATTCATTCAAATATACATATATAATTTTAAATGTTGAATGTCATTTCTTGAAGAGGGTAGGAGGTCTTAAATACAGGCTTACAGCACAATGGGAGGACCCTGGAGGGCAGAAGTTTGCTACTGATGTTTCACAATCTTGCATCTAAGCTGTTAATGCCCATTATTCAGGATACACAGACAAGGAACTTCCCTTAAGCATTCAGGAGGGTGAAACCTGGCAGGGAATTAGCATTGGGAGGATATCAAGGTCAAGGTCTGCAAGCAAGGCAACAGTTACCCAAAATGGGGGCCAGGACCCTGCAGGTCCCCCTTTTATTAAAAAATGAGCTTCTGACTTGGGTTGCATGGGACGTCAGCAGGTCACCTTACCCGTCATGGAGACACCTGCCAAGGCCACACAGCATCCTGCATTTTCTTTTCAACCAAAGCAAATTCTCTCTCAGCTTCAGCTGATAATTCTCTTGGACTATTTAAGTCCTTGTCACCCTCTATAGTTTTGAACAAATTACTCAGTTCATCATTTTTTACCCCAATAGTGGTCCATAGACTGGAAATGTCTCCTAATGCTCCTTGAAAGTCATTAAGAGTCCATAATCAGTCTCTATTAGTTTGAACCTTTTAGGGTTGAATTTTTTTAGACCCACTTTATATTCTAAATAATTAATAGAATCTCCTCTTTTTATCTTTTCAGGAGCAATTTGTAACCTCCAAGAAGGCAATTTTTTTTTTTTTTTTACTTCTTCAAACATTCTTTCTAAAGTATCTACAGTTGAATCAGCTAGTAAAATGTCATCCATGGAATGGTAAATTATAGATTTAGGGAATTGTTTATATATTACTTCCAATGGCTATAGTACAAAAAATCAACATTGACACAGGGTTGGGCTATTTAACATTCCCTGTGAGAAAACCATTCATTGATATGTCTTGACTGGCTGGGAATTTTATAAGTAGATACTGAGAAGGCAAAGTTTTCTCTGTCTCTTTCTTGCAAGGGTATTGAGTAGAAACAATCTTTGAAATTGATAACTATAAGAGGCTGTCCTTTAAGTAACATAGTAGGCAAAGAAATTCCAGATTGTAAAGAGCCCATTGGCTGAATTACCTTGTTAATTGCTATTATCTCTGTTACCATTCTCCAGTTACCAGATTTCTTTTTAATAACAAATATAGGAGAATCCCAAGGGCTGGTTGATTCTTCAATATGCTGAGCATTTAACTGCTCTTGTACCAGCTGTTCTAAGGCCTGTAGTTTCTCTGTTGTTAAAGGCCATTGCTGAACCCATACAGACTTGCCTGTTAACCATTTTAAAGGTAGAGCTGTTGGTGTTTTTGGAAGATCAGTAGCTGTTGTGCCCTGTTCTTGTGCAATCTGGGTGGTTGGTGATTGTTCTTTATAATACATTACATTCTATTATTTTTCTCAGAAACATATGTTAGGTTATGGTTTGTTTCTGAGATTGGAGGAATGTTAATCTGGGTATTCCATTGTTTTAATAAATCATGTCCCCATAGATTCATAGTTATGTTAGTCACATATGGCTTTAATTTTCCTCTCTCTCCTTCTGGCCCTATACAATTGACCTATTTTGTTTCACTTGAGATAATGTTCCAGTCCCTAAAAGCTGAACATTTACCTCCTGAAGAGGCCAATTTGGATGCCAAGATTCTGGTGCAATTATTGTTATGTCTTCACCTGTGTCTACAAGACCTTCAATGAGAATGCCATTTGTTCATATTTTTTAAGTTTGGTCTTTCTTCATTTATAGAAGTTTGCTCAAAAAATTCGCTTTATGGTTTCTCCCAATTTTTTTGTTCTGACTTCTATATCTATTCTATCACCTGGAGCAGTATGGTTTTTTACAATAGGCATAAGGTTCTCTAATTGCTCTGAAAAGGGATTCTTCTATGATTGCAGGAAAGGATTGAACCAAATTTTTCATGGGGGCCTGCAAGAGGCTCCTCAAGGAGTTTCCCAATGGCAAAGGCAAAGGATTACCTTGTCTCTCCCTTGTTGATCCACATTCATTAGACCAATGTTTGCCTTTACCACACCTTCTGCATATTCCAGACGGGAGGAGTGTTCTGTTGGGATTATTCCTTGAAAATACATTGTTTCTAGGAATGCCATGTTTACAGTCCCTTTTTAGGTGACCTTGTTTACCACAAGTGAAACACCTGACATTTCTTTTTTTTTTTTTTTTCAAACCTCTGGAAATCACCTCTCCTATCCAAGTATCATCATGGTCATGAGATTCAATATTAAATATATCTGGGATCCATTCCTCCAGTGGTGCTGATCTTGCCTTTAACAGCCTATTTATCCTTTTGCACGGTGTATTAGTATTTTCAAAAGACAGAGATTCAATTACTATTATATTCAATTAGGTTGTAAATTTGCTATCATTCTATTTACTGCTGAAGTCAGCCTCTGTAAGAAATCTGTGAAGGTTTCTTTTGGGCCCTGTATAACTTTTTTAAATCACTCAATTTCTTTTCCTACTTCTTCAATTCTGTCCCAAGCCTTCAAGGCTGGCATTCAGCATAAAATTAAGGTGTGGTCATCATATAAAGATTGCCTTTGTATATTAGCATAATTACCTTCTCTAAGAAGTTGATCTTGGGAAATTCCATAATTTAGTCCTACATCATTGTTCAATTGTGTTAGCCTCATCTTTCTACCAGGTTCTCCATTGTGTCTGAGGAACAGCTTCTAGGACAGCTGTGACCAAATTTTACCAGTCTTGAGGGATAATACAAGTTGACCACGAGTCTGCTTTGCAAATAGAGAATGCATACTATACGAGACTATAGCTTTCTTGATCTCCTCAAATCTAACATATGCACAGGAGTCCATTCAGCTCATACACAGCCTTGAGCATTTGGCAGTTCCTGTGCTGGATAGATTAAGGTTGGCTGTTAGACAGACTTAGGCTGTTTCTCTATAACTGTAAAATGCAATGCTGAGATAAGTTCATCTTTAAATTTCTCTGTCTGGATCTGAATCCCTCTATGATCTGTTTTAACACATTTTTTCTAAAACTTTTATCTTGGCATTCTTATTAACCAACGTTTTAGTGATAAAACAAAAATTATCAGACAAATAATATTTATAATTAGCATTATGTAAATCCCATCAACATTAATTATCCTTTCATTTAATTGTTCCCTTTTCAGACTGCCTAATGTGTTATCAAACAGACACCAAATTCCCTCCACTGTAAAAATGTTTCCTGTTTTTTAATGTGCGAAAAAATTCTCTTTTAACTAATTCCTCCCTTTAAGAAATCTTTATTGACTCACCAAATTTGCTGATAATGTCGATTCAGATTATGGTGTGGCAGCAGCCTGAAGAGGGGGCCCAAGGAAAGCTAGAACCCACCAGGAGAGGAAAGAACCAAATAAAGTCAGCTAATGTGTGAAAGCAGCTAATTCTGGGGTGTTTGGGGCTTAAGCCTGGGGAGTTTGCTGCAGAGAGGCTGCAACAGAAACTTAGCTGGGTTTAGGTACTCCCAGCCCAGGTGGAGTGGAGATTCCAGCAAGCAGCCTTTTCCCGAATTTGTGCCACAAACTTTAGGGTGCCAAGTGTAACATGAATCTTAAAAGGTCTTATTAATAAAATAAAAACCTGGAGCCAGATATTTGGGTGAAAGTTGAAAGATCAGAGAAACAGAACAAGCCAGCCATGTTCTTACCTCTATAAAATCCTCAGCCTCAAGAGAGAGACTTCCTGTTTACTCATACCTTATATACCTTTCTGTGCCCTGCCATCTCACTTCCTTTCTAGTGCTGGGACTAAAGGCATGTGCCAGACAGACTTTCCTGGCTCTGTTCCCAGTGGGGCCTTAAACTCGTAGATCTGGATGGATCTCTGCCTCCATAATACTAGGATTAAAGGCATGTGCTACCACTGCCTGATCTCTATGTTTAATATAGTGGCTCTCATTGTCCTTTGATCCCCAGGCATGCTTTATTGGGGTACACAATATATCACCACAGTAATTTGTCTATGAAATCAAGTCTTTTTAAAAAATTGCTCCCAAATTTAATATTGTTGACATGCAAATTTGTTTTTACTAATTCAGATACCTAAGATGAATCTGCGTTTTTTCATCCTTGTTCTAGAATCCATCCCTCTCTACTCCTCAGAAAAAATGCCTCAACTGCTTTGTATTTCTCTCATTAGTACCAACAAATCTACCAAGATGTCCCTGAGCTGTGCCTTTAGCTCAGCCCCACAGTCTCCTCTCTATCTTATTTACTTAGTTCCTACTTCCTAACCAACAACCTGTGCCCACAACCCACTTCTTATCCCTACTCATTCCTCAGCTCCACTACCCTGGAACCCTTGCTAAACTCACTGTAATTGCTTGCTCCCAATCTGTCTATGTTGAAGTCCATACAATGAGAAACTGTGTATTATGAAGTAAAATAAACAGCATCTTAACAGGTGTTTTTAATTACCTGCGTAGATTTTTTTAATTATATAGCTTAGAATAAATTTTTGAAGTAAACTAGTCATCTATGAGAATGTTCAAAATCTAATCTCATAGACTAACATCTCAAGTAACTTACCACTTGAAAATATACTAATCACAAAGCCCTTTAGACTGCTTTCTGTCTCTGTCAGTTACATCCCACCAATGAACTCCTATTTTTCATTATCGAATAGCCTCTTCATTTCTCTAGCTAGTAATATGCTGCGGGCCGCAGGATTATATCATAAAGACTCAGCTGGTTATGGTAAAGTCACAACCTGGAGGGATCAAGGATTTCCTCCAGAGGAAGCCAAATTCCAAAAAGCTTTTGGTGTTATTTGGCTTGTTATATATCAGCTGTCTTCTGTTATGAAAATCATGTGTGCCTTCATAGTTTTCCCAATTGACTTTTCCTTAAGAAGGGCTAACAGCGTGGACTGATCACTCTCTGGACATACACATTTCAGGTATTTGGAGAACAGCCTCGGGAAAGGCTTTCTCTGGAATCAGGTATCTCCCTTAGCCACTTTCAAGGACTAGCAGTAACAACAGTCCACATGAAAGTCTGATTTAAGGTAAATTCCACAAGGAGACACCACCTAGGTCAGGTGGATGTTAAGTAATAGCTTTACACAATTTAGCTCAGATCCTCCTTTCTTACAGCCTTACTAACGTTATAGACCTTTAACTCCTTACCATTAACCACTTCTAGGAATATTTAGATAACTTTCTGTGCTCAGCCAGAACCCCAGTTCATCATTGGCAGCATCCAGCTAGGTCTATCCCCATATGGAAGAAAGTATCTTATCAGAGATAACTCTACTCTCTAAGAACAGACTTAAGCATCCAGGTTACCTGTTTGAGAAGGCCTGACAGATGTGCCAATTAAGCTTTACTTCCTCCTTTTCCAAACCTTACTTCTAGTTCCAGATCTCCCTTTAACTATCACCAGAGGCATCTAGCTGTACACAGGTTGCCAAGCAACAAAGCACACTTTCCCCCACCCTGCAGAAAAAACAGCAGATAGATTGGACAGATAGGAGCCACAGGAAAAAAGAAGGCAGTTTTATTTTCTCCCATTGGCCTAGCAACTTATAGATTCTTAACATTTTTTACCAATTACCTTTAAGACTATAGTTGAGTACATAAGATCCCTCTTCTTAGATATTACCCAAATTTAGTTTTTATTTAATTCATTTCCCCATTGGTCATGGGGTTGCAAATGATAATTAATGGTTACTGCCCCTCTGTGATTCTTATCACCCCTCCACTTGACCCTGGAAGCCTAGCTTTGCACTGCCAAAGAATTTACTGTTTGTAAGTGTATATATACCAGGACTTCCAGGGCACAAGGGACAGAAAGAGAAAAGAGAATGGAAGAACTAGATGGGTAAGAACTTGAGAGGAACAAACTGAGATGGGGAAGAACTAGACTGAAGGGCTAGAACAGAGTACTAGAGGAATGAGATGGAAGATGAGGAAGAAGAGCCAGTTGGGAAAGAACAATATGAGGAAGAACAAGATGAGAGAGAAGGAGATGAGAGAGGAGCTAATATGGGAAAGAACTAGATGGATGAGAAACTAGAAGGGGCAGAACTAGTTGAAGGAATTAAGATAGAACCTGGAGGGGACAACAGATAAATGTAAAGAGAAACTGGGCAAGAAAGGAGCTAAAACTGAGAGCAGAGTATAAGCTTGTAGAGGGAGAACTGACAGAATAATAAAGTGTATGGACTAAGGAATTTCATGTACAGAGATTCATTTCTTTTCTTCAAAGATTAATTATCAGCTGGCTGTAGATTCTTCTTGGACCCTGGGAGGGGACTATCCAGGAGCTGGACCCCCATAATCTTGATAGTTATATGCAAAAATACTTCATTTTCCAAAAGTAGTACATATAATTACTGTGATAAATATAATTAAATTGAAAGCATAATATTCTTTACCATCTATGTTATATAGCATTAGTGCAGATATAATGTCCACTCACATCTCTCACTTTTGAGACTGTGTGTGATGGCTATGCTTGGTTTTCAACCTGAGACACCTAAGAGGGATCCCCAGTTGGGTAATTGCCTCCATCAGATTGGCGTGTGGGCATTTTCTTGATTGCTAAGGAAGACCCAGGCCATTGTACACTGTACCATCCCTAGACAGGTGGGCCTGTGCTATATAAGAAAAGTAGAGAGGGGTCTGCAGAGATGGCACAGCATCAAGAACAGCACTTGTTACTCTTGCAGAGGACCAGGATTGGTTCCCAGCATGTACATGGCAGTTCACAATCATCCATAACTCCAGTTACAGGGAATCCTTCACATTCTTCTAGTATTTGCAGGCACCAGCCATGCATGCAGTGCACTTACATACGTGCAGGCAAAATATTCATGCTGTCTTAGTTAGGGTTTCTATTGCTGTGAAGAGACACCATAACTATGGCAACTCTTATAAAGGAAGACATTTAATTGTGGCTTGCTTACAGTTCAGAGGTTCAGCCCACTATCATCATGGTGGAACATGGAGGCATCCAGGCAGACATGGTGCTGAAGAAGTAGCTATGAGTCCTACATCTTAAAGGCAACAGGAGGTGGTTTGAGACACTGGGTGGTATCTTGAGCATATGTGAGACCTCAAAGCCCACCTCCACAGTGACACACTTCCTCCAATGAGACCACACCTACTCCATGAAGGCCACACCTCTGAATAGTGCCACTCCCTTTGGGGGACATTCCTTTCAAACCACTACATATGCATAAAATAAAAACAAAAATCTTTCAGAAAGAAAGAGGTGGGGGGGGGCGGAGAAAATCAGTTGGCTGAATGTGAGCCTAGGAGCAAGACATGCAGTGTTCCTCCATGGTCTCTCTTTCAGTTTCTGCTTCAAGTTCCTGCCTTGGCTTCCCTTAGTGATCACAAGTAAGAAGAAATAATCCCTTCCTTCCCCCAGTTGTTTTAGGTCAGTGTTTTATTACGTCAAAAGGGAAATAAACTAGGACAATGGGTCTTGCTATATAGTCTACTCTGGTCTTGGACTTATGACACTCTTTCCTCAGCTTCCAAGGGATGGTACTTCACATATGACTGCCATGCCTGGCTTCTCTGGGGTTTCTTGAATATGATTATTTGTAAATATTTGCCTATAGGTCAAAGAAAATAAAGGTTAAAATTTATAATGTATTTCCATAATATTTTTGAAACCAAAGGCACATGTGATTGTGCCTTTCTCTGATGGACAAAGGAGTGTGCACATAAACACACAAATACATACCAAATACTCAGTGATAGACAAAGCCAAAGGTGCTAGAAAGTGGGAGTGGGACCTCTCATGTGACATAGACCGACAGATTTTTGTGACACAATATAAACTATTGAAAGGTGATTAAAACAACTTCCAATATTTGTGCTGAGTGTGGCATGGTGGTTCACACTTATAATATCAGCACTCAGGAAGAAGAGGTAGGAGAATCTGGGTTAGAGGTCATCTCTGGCTACAAAGTAAGTTCAAGGCTGTCTTGGGCTACCTGAGATGGTTTCTCAAAACAAAAATACTCAGCATTTGTACTGTTGGTGCATCACTAAGAAACTCAGGTTTTGTCTGTTCTCTGAAAAGATAGAGCTTTTGAAGTGTTTTGTTGTGGATTTTTCTTGTTGTAATTAAGTGAAGGTAACTGAACTCATTCAAGTATGTTTTTTTCTCCTGTTCAAAGAGTGAATCCAGAAAGCACATAATCATCTCCCTCCTTGACATACATATCCACTGTCCAAGAACACCTGGATTTTATTCTAAGTTAAGATGTCAAAACCATGAGATTTATCTCTCAAAACAAAAGCTATCTCAGTATACTTGTTACTGATAAATATGTGTGTGTGTGTGTGGTTGCAATAGTACTGCTTTACTCAAATACCTTTCATTAAAAGAAATGACATTTTTTCATATACCTGTTTTAATAAAATTCACAGTTCAAATTAATGCAATAAAGACAACAAATTATCAATAAAGGCTTTTAAATATTAAATAAGAATTACAAAACTGAACACAGTATACAAATATCACTAAAATCATATACAATAAAGTTATTATTTTTCACCAGTACTGAGATATAATTTTCACAATTAAATGTTTCCTATGCAATGTTAACCATATAAAAATAATATTTCTAGCAAAATATGACATAGTTTTAAATATTCTATTTAAAAATATATTATTTAAAGTCTCTTTTAAAAAAATACTATGAATTTTTGTTTACATAAAGGTAAGCGAAGAAAGCCTCCATTCTCCACAGAACACCACTCATCAGTTAAATCAAGAAAGCTTCCATCCTGCTGCAGGAAGCCACTCATCATTTACTCCTGGGAAGTTACTATATGTAGATTCATATGAAACTAAACATTAAATATGATTCCAGATACTTTTTCTTCAAATTAGATTTGCATCTTATAAAATGTCTGAAGGAAAAAAAAAGAGAATAAAAATAGTAAGAACATGGTTTTAAACACACATAAAATATTTTGACATAGTTACATTTTATGATATCTTTTTTGAAATATAACCCTGAGAAAGCAGGCTCATGTGCCGACAGAAAGGAGAGAATTTTGTGCAGAAGAAAAATGATGCTCTTCCTATTGACAGCAAACAAATAACTCACAAAATATTCCTAAAACATATTTAACCATAATATTGTGATGATAATCTCTTGATAAATAATCTGAAACAGGCCTGGAGAGAGGACTCATCAGCTAAAAGTACTGGCTGCTCTTCCAGGGAGTCCGGCTCTATTTCTAGCCCCCACATGGCTGCTCACAGCTCCAGTGGTAGGCATACACAAGGGTAAAAAAACCCATACACGTAAAAGTAAATATAATCTCAAATATATAATAATCTGAAACAGATATTTACACAGAATATTATCTTACTTGATGTAACTGCTTAGAGGACATTTTAAATTAACTGAGCAGAATAGCACATTTAGAATCAAGTTTGAAGCAGAGTAAAAAAGCCCATTAGTAAGTGCCACAGATATTGTGTTATGCTAAGGTTAGCTCCTGGGCTTTTGGACTTTTCAAAATTTTCTCTTTAATTTTTTTTTTGTTTAAGTTCTTAGTTTTTGAGACAGGGTCTCACTAATAATGTAATGAGGTCACTCTCAGACTCCCCTGACTTAGTCTCTTGAGTGCCAGAATTTGGAATTTGGGATTGCAGGAAAATTTTTCTTAAGACAGAGTATTAGGGCTGGTGGTACAACTTAGCATTTGTCTCCTGTGTGCACATCCTGAATTTGATCCCCAACACCATGGGGGTGGGTGAAAGGACAGGAAATAGGAAACAAAACACTCTGAGGATAAGAAAAATAAGTAAATAGATACTCACAGGGTAAGTTTCCTAGGTCTGGGAGCACAGTGGACTCACAGCTAATCTCATCAGCAATCTAGCACATCTTTTATAATCTAGAAAAGCCATTTAAAGGTAGTAAAACATTAGTTAATCATCTCAAATGAGAAAGAAATAATGTTATTGTCATTGATTAACCATAGCTTTAAAAGCACCTAACATTTTAAGTGCTTAACATGGGTTTTGTTCTTTCATCCCTCTGAAAAGATATGGAAATTTGATGCCTTCACTTTATAGATGAGAAACCACCTTCAAATGTGACTTATCTCATAATAGTTAAGTGGTTTACTTCTCAAAACTGACTTTTCTCCACCAAACTATGCTGTCATCCAGTGTCATGGCCTTGAATCTCTTGCTGGCAAGTTGAGTTGGTTTTTTTTGTTTGTTTGTTTCTGTTTTTGTCAATGTGATACAGACTAGAGTCAACTGGGAAGAGGAAACCTTAGCTGAGAGATCACCTCCATTAGGTTGTCCTGTAGGTAAATCTGTGGCGCATTTTCTTGATTAATGATTGACAAGGGAGGGCCTAGACCACTGGGGTAGGTGTCAACCCTGGAAAGGTGTTTCTGGGATGTAGAAGAAAGCAGCAAGCCAATGCATCAAACCAGGAAGCAGCATTCCTCCATTGCCTTTGCTTCAATTTTGGCCTTGATTTCCTGTTGGCTTCCGTCAGTGATAAAGTGTGATGTGGAAGTGTAAGCTGAAATAAATCCATCCCCACATCACTCTTTATCAGTGTTCTATCACAGCAACAGAAAAGCAAACTAGAATCAATCTAGTGTGCTTAATTTTCCCTAGTCACTAAATGTAAGAGTGTTTTCGTTTTGTTTTGTTTTGGGTTTTTTTTTTTTGTGGAAAAAAAATAAAAATCTGACTCAACATTCTAAGTAAAGTTAAATACTCCTCAAGGTCATCTAGATGACTAGAAACAAAATGTTCAGAAGTCACTCACTTTAAAAGGAAATTTTAGATTTAGAAAGGAATTGGAAACAGGCGACTCAACTACCATACATTATCATAACTGGGTATTTTGAATAATAGCTCTTTCATGCTATGTTTGGAATTATTATTAACTCCATTAACTTAAGTATTCAAAAGAACTCATTGCCCAACAGGCTATCATCATTCAGGGAAACCCAGCACACACTGTACAAATGACATTATATAAAAACATTTACTTCAAAATAACTTCAGAGGAGATGTTGACTTGCACTTTATAGTCAGCTTACTTTTTATTTTTTTTTCATTTATATGAGAAGTCACTTTATTTATACCAAGGAATTTGAATAATGATAAAAGGTTTCTGTCCTGACAAACATTCTAGTCTTTAAGAAAACTTTGCTATTTTCAGATTTGGAAATGCTCCCAACCAGAATCTGATCTCTCCTTATAGTTTCAACAGTACATACAACCTTGAGTGCTGAAAAGTTATAAATAGCATCCAATGCAATGTTTAGTCTATTGTGTCCCACCCAAAGACAGTTGAAGCTTGAAATTATATGCATTCATTTTTGGATCAGTTTTTTTTTTTGTTTTTGTTTTTGTTTTCTAAAATCTGCCCAGGTAACTTACAAGTTGGCATTGAGCAATCCCTGGTATTGTGATAAAGTCGATGGAAGTGTTTGCTACATTCAGCTGAAAATGTAACAGGCCCTAGAGAAAGGGAAAGAATGCTTATTATAAACACAGGCGTGTTTCCCAAACAAGTTTCTAGCACTCTATGGACTGAGATGGTGTAACTGTAGATTCCATCCTTCCTGCCCTTTAAAGAACTGGCCTGAGAATTCCTTCCTTTACCCAGACTCTATGGGAGGCACTGAACTTTGATCTAAGTTCACTCCACATTCTCAGTATCTCACATCATGGAACCTTCTGGACTAGTAGAGCTCTGGAGGAACTGAAAGGGGGCACTCCAGACAGAAGGGGAATGCAGAGAGCAAACCAAGAGGGATGGCTTTCTGATCCCTTGATTTTTTTTTTCTACTTAATGGGAAGTAATGTTTCTAGTGATGACATTTGTTTTTAATTGAAGAAATGTGTGTTCTTTAGTGGAAGGAATTACTGTGAAGGGGGTAGGGCCTTGAAACTGCAGCAAAACTTTCCTCCTTCTACCTGGTCTGCAGGCAGCTCCCTAAAACTCAGTGCTGCCTTTCTCATCAGCAGGTGTCTCTGTGTGATACTCAGAAACACCATTTGAAAGTTACCAGCTGGGTATAGTTGTGTTGGACTGTAATTCTAGAACTTGGCATGGGAAGGTAGACCATGAGGTTTCAACAAAGAAATGCAGGCAACTGAGGAAAGCTGTGAATAGGAAATGTGGCCCTCCCCAGGGAAGAACATACCAATTGGTTGTTCAATGCCAAACGATTAGCCCCCAAAACATGCACACAGATAACATTATATGGACTCAATAGGTTATATTTAAGAATGTATATATACATACATATATGCATTCAATAGCAATTGATGAAAAAGGGGGTGATTGATTTAAAGAAGAGTGGGTAGAGGTATATGAGAGGGTTTGAAGGGAGGATAGGAAAGGGAGAAATGTTATAATTAAACTGCAATTTAAAAAGTAAACAAACAAACAAACAAAAAAAGCATCCAAGATGTGTGTGTGTGTGTAACATAAGCTCATCTGTCTCCTGTTTATAAAGCCTCGATCACTGGCTGAAGCACCGTCTAAATTCTTCAGCATGCTCCAGGTTATTTGCCATCTGGTTTTGTTCACACACCTTCCTAGCACACTAGCCAAATGCACCTCCTTTTTAAGTTTACCCTTCATACCTAGTCCATCCACACCATCTGCCTGTCCTCTCCCACTATAGCCTTTAAGTCTTGCTCAGTAGGTTCCTCATGACCAGACTCTCCTACTTTAAAGTCAAACTTAGAAAGCATGTCCCACTGCAAGCCCTCATAGTCAGAACTCAGTAAATTATCCTTTATACTTTTCTTTAAAATATCTTTTATGTTCTATTGCTTATCACATTCTAGTGCATATTACAGATCATACAAGTTAGTAGTTGACTGAAAACCCAGTTGAACTTAAGCCTCTTCTAGACATTAATCTCCATAGTTTCATTGTCTTATGGATTCATTCTATATAAAACCTTTCATTTGTAACTGAGTCACTGAAATAGTATATGCTTACCTGTGAAATGCTTTATGAATTTGTCTTTCAAGGTCAAGTCTCTTGGGAATATTTCTGAAAAGAAAGAAAACTTCGTAATTTCCAGGGTAGATTTCCACTATTAAAACATAATTATAGCACTAAATACATAGATCCATGCAGTATGCACAGCAGATCTCAAATCCCTGGGGTCTGGCCCTAACCATTCTCCAGCGCTCTAGAGCTATAGCAGAACTTATTGCTTCTCTACACCTCTCCCATAGAACCCTATAGACCTCTCACCAATGTAGAGATACTTCTGAATATCTGATTTTGGGGCTTCCCAGAGCTTCCCCAACCTGTGTTCTCCGGCCTCAGTGAATGGTATCATTCTTTAACCCTTGCTTAGCTGTGATGATTTGAATGATAATTGCCCCAATAGGCCCCCATAGCATGAAATAATGCTCATTGGAAGTGGCATTATTTCAACGTGTGACCTTATTGGAGCAGGTGTGGTGTTGTTGGAAAAACTGCATCACTAGAGGGTGGGCTTTGAGGTCTCAGACGCTCAAGCCGGGCCCAGTGGCTCACTTGCTCTTCCTGCTGCCTGCCACTCCAAGTGTAGACTCCCAGCTACCTCTCCAGCACCATGTCTGCCCACATGCCACCATGCTTCCTGCCATGACAATAATGGACTAAACCTCTGAACTATAAGCCAGTCCCAATGAAATGTTTTCCTTTATAAGGGTTATAATGGTCATAGTGTATCATCACAGCAATAAAACCCAAACTAAAATAATAGCCCACCTCACCGAGTTATGCTTGACTGCCCCTTTTCTTCTCCACTTCATCTAATTGAGTTAGTTTATGTACTCCATCTCCAAACATTCTTCTGGGGTCTTGCATTTCTATCATCTACTAACTGTGGCTGGCCCAGCTATCATACTTCTGTGAGTATGCTTGGAAAACAGCCTCCTAACCTGTCTTGTCCTCTCTATAATGCTTTCTCCAGAACAGCAGGTAGAGCAAGTGAGCTGAGATACTCTTTAGGTCATTTATGAGATGGACCCATTTACAAGCTTTAGCTTGGAGTGAAACACAACTCAAAGGTCAGGCTTCACTTCAGACTTCACTGGTACTTGCTAAAACATGCCATCCAGAAAATGCAGTTTATAATGCATTAGGAGCACACACAATGAATGTAGTAAAGGAGAAAATAAACTTAATAAATACTTGAACCTCAGGGTTTGTTGCCAGTTGTCTATTTACTTTTTCTTAAGGATATGATTTGCACTTACTGTCTTAGTTAGGGTTTCTATTACTGTGAAGAGATGCCATGACCACAGCAACTCTTATGAAGGAAAACATTTAATTGAGGTGGCTTAGAGTTCAGAGGTTTAGTCCATTATCATCATGGTGGCATGCAGGCGGACATGGTGCTGGAGAAGTTGAGAATTCTACATCTTTGATCCATAGGCAACGGGAAGTGAACTGAGACACGGAATATGGCTTGATTATATATGAGACTTCAAAACGTGCCTCCATGGTAACACAGTGCCTCCAACAAGGCCACACTACCCCAACAAAGCCACGGTTCCTAATAGTGCCACTTCCTTTGAGCTTGTGGGGGCCAATTACATTCAAACTATCACATTCAACTCCTTGGCCCTCATTAGCTTGTAAAAATATCATAATGCAAAATTCATTTAGTCCAACTTCAAATGTCCCCATAGTCTATCACATTCTCAACAATGTTTTAAGGTCCAAAGTTCAAAGTTTCTTCTGAGATTCATTCAGTCTCCTAAATGTAATACCATAAAAAATAAAAATAAAAAATAGATCACATTCTTCTAATATATAATAGCACAGGATATATATATATATATTACAGTTCCAAAATGTAGAGAAGGGAGCATAGTGAGGAAAGACTGGACCAAAGCAAGACTAAAAACCAGCTGGGCAAACTCTAAACTCTGCATGTCCATGTCTGATGTGAAAATACTCTTCAGATGTCCAATTCCTTTCAGCTTTGTTGACTGCAGCATACTTATTTCTCTTGGGCTTGTTCCACTCCTTGTTAGCAGTTTTCTTCAGCAGATACCCCTCGACTCTGGCATCTCTAACATCTTGGGTTCTCCAAGGCAATCCAGGCTTCAACTTCACAGTTTCATACAATGGTCTCTCTGGCCTCCATTCAGGGACACCCCTGACACATACCTGACCTCAATGGCTTTCCTTAGTTGAGGAAGTAAATTCCATAGTCCCTTTCTTCTATCCTTAACACCAGAACTATGTGGCCAAAGCTACCAAGTTCTACTGCTTACTGGAGCTGGAACATATTCCTCTTGTTCACTTATATCTTCACCAACTTTTTTTGCTGCCTAAACTTGGCTGTCCTTGAACTTGCTCTGTAGACCAGACTGGCCTCAAACTCAGAGATTCACCAGCCTCCACCTTCTGAGTGCTAGGATTAAAGGCATGCACCACCACACCCTATTTTAAGCTTTTCTTTAATTCCCTTTCGCAAATTGGAAAGTTAGTTGGGTGGGATCTTACTCTGAGGTCACCATTCCCTTCATTTCATTTCTTAATCTGTTTACCTCCTTGAATACTTAGCTCCATTCCACTTCCTGGTGCTCATTTTCTACTCAAATTGTACATTTTGTGTTTTTCCTTGCTGAACTTGCTCCTTTTCATTATAAATCTGTATAAGAGTGACCAATAATAACAACACAACAGAGTCAATACTAGGCTGTTTTGAGATATCCTCTGCTAACAGAATTAATTCAAAATTCTTCACTTTAGCTGGGTGGTGGTGGCACAAGCCTTTAATCTCAGTATTTGGAAGGCAGAACCAGGCAGATCTCTGGGACTTTGAGGCTAGCCTGGTTTACAGAGCAAGATCCAGGACAGGCACTAAAACTACACAGAGTAATCCTGTCTCGAAAAAAACAACTCTCCACTTTAGCCTCAAGAAGACTCTTCTGAAAAGGATAACGGGTAGCCACTTTCTTTACCAAATATTACAAGAATGATCTCTAGGCCACTTATTTATATCCTTTTTTTCTGAAACCTCTTGAATCAGGCCCCCACAGTTCATCAAATCACACTCAGCACCACTGTCTTTCATGTTGTTACTAGGATGGCCCATTAAGCAGCATTTGAAGTATTCACAACTGTTTTTCTAATCCATAGACCCATGGTTCATATTCCTTAAAACAAAAGCATATCACAGCAATGCCCCAAGCCCTGGTTCCAAATTCTGTCTCAGTTAGAATTTCTATTGCCTCAAAGTGAAGATACCATGACCATGGCACCTCTTATAAAAGGAAAAAAAATTAATTGAGGTGACTTACAGTTCAAAGGTTCATTTCATTATTATCATGGTGGATCATGGTGGCATGCAGGCAGACATGGTGCTGGAAAAGGAGCTGAGAATTTTACATCTTTGATCCATAGGCAATAGGAAGTGAACTGAGACACTGGGTGTGGCTTGGGCATATATGAGACCACAAAGCCCACCCCCGACAGTGACACACATCCTCCAACAAGGCCTTACCTACTCTAACAAAGTCACAGCTCCTAATAGTGCCACTCCTTATCAGCTAATGGGGGTGGCAATTACATTCAAACTACTACACTTGTGTATGCTTGATATAGCATGCATATGGAGGTCAGAGAACAACTTTCAGGTGTTTGGTTCTCTCCTTCCAGCATCTGGGTCCCAGATATTAATCTCAAGTTATCAGGCTTGACAGCAAGCACCCTTACTCACTGAACCATCTCACTGGCCCCCACCAATTGTACATTTAGACTTATGACTTCTTTATAAACCACACATAACATGAATACAGCATGGAAGACACTTTTGTCACCTGTAGATGACAGAGTTCATGGAGATGGAGC
Organism: Peromyscus leucopus; assembly: GCF_004664715.2. Lineage (NCBI taxonomy): Eukaryota > Metazoa > Chordata > Mammalia > Rodentia > Cricetidae > Peromyscus > Peromyscus leucopus. The sequence continues at coordinate 30,936,084 of NC_051064.1, read as the reverse complement.
AATGTTGATTGAGTCTCAGGGGGACTATGACAGCCCTTTATATCCCAGGAGGGGTGAGGGGTGGATGAGACCCTTTCTGATAGAATAGCTACTATTGCCAGAAGTGTATAAGTTCAGAGCATGAGTGAGTGAAGCAAGAGGAGGCAAGAGTTCAGGGATCCAAGCTTTGCTTCTATGTGACAACAAAAACCTACATTTTAGAAATAATCAAAAACTAGTTGTTTGGAGCTGGAGACATGGATGAATGGGTAAGAGCACTTGCTGTGCAAGCATTAAGATTGAGTTCAAATCTCCAGTTCCCATGGAAAAAAACTAAGCACTGGTGTTTAAACCTATAACCCCATTACTGGGGCAAGAGATGGGCAAATCATTGGTACTCACTAGCTGACAGACCATCCTAACCAAAAAAACATGCTTCTGATTGAGACCCTATGTCAAGGAAATGAGGCAGAGAATGATAGAGGGAGATACTCAATATCCTCCTCTGGCTTATACATGTATACACATGGATGCACACACCTGCACAACCACATGCATACACAAGACACACTGATACAACAGTGCTATCTACATAGTCTGCAAATTACATATATGATAGCAAATGGATTGCTTCTTATCACACAAAGTTTTACTTATTTCTACATGTCCCATTGACCAATCAGAGCATTTAGGAGTTTCTTATAAGTACATCAGATTTTGTTTTTCAATGGAACATGGTATGCTTGAAGCAGTTCCTATGTTGTATACAATGACAATGTCTGCTTGGGAGCTACAGAGGAAGAGTAGAATAGTTGTAGCCACTTTCTCAGATACTACATATAGATAAAAATAGATGCATTTCCCCTTAGAAATGACACAATCCAGTTAAACGTACACATCTGTGATTCTTGCATCTTGAGACTTAACCACTGTATACTGAATATTTGGGAGAAACTGTGTCTGTACCAAGTGTGTGCAGACCTTCCCCTTGTCATTATTCCATAGACAATATATAATAATACCTATTTACATAGTATTTAAATGGTTTTCAATGTTATAAGTAATCTAGAGATAATTCAAATAGTCAGGGAGCACATATATGTAATATGTAAACACTTATACAACAGACTTGACCATCTGTGGCTTGTGGTATCCACAGAGGATTTTTGAACCAGTACCCCATAGATACCTAGGAGAAACTGTACTGTTTTAGTTTCCCAGAGCTACCATAACAAAATTCCACAAATGGGACGTGACACATTTCCAGGAACTTATTGTCTCATAATTCTGGAGTCTAAATGTCTGAGATCAGGGTATGAGCTAGGCAAGTCTCAGTGAAGGCTCAAGATAAAGCTCTCTCCAGTCTGTTTTCAGTTTCTGTTGTTGTTAGAGCTCCTCGCATTCTGTGGTGCCACTCCAGTCTTGTTATTGTTTCCATGAGGTAACCTCCTATGGCTTCATATGGCCATCATCTTAAAAGGATTCCTATGAAGTTGAACTAACAGTCCTCTCTACCACACTCTGACCTCATTTTAACTAATTGCCTATACAGTTACCCTACTTCCCAATAAAGTCATTTTCCAAAGCAGGCTTAGAACATATTTTGGGAGGACATACAATTCAATTCATATGGAAATCTGAGCCCACTAAACAAACTGAAGTTTTATGATGTGAAGTTCTATTACCATTCTTTGTAAAAAGAAACTATCATTGGTCAAGTTGGCTACTCTGTGCTGTACAGAATCACCCACCTGCAAATATTTACCCAGTGAAAGACTCCTTTTAATAGAACATGGTCTATGATCATCATTATTGTTTTACCATTTGACAGTTCTGTACATTTACATAATGTAGAACATATTCCAGGTCACTTAGAGTACTTTAGAGTGTTTCAGTCACAATGTTTAGGTTTGTACTAGGTTTCTAAAAGCCTTCACAACTACCTTTAAAGAGACAGAATTATTAATACTATGAAAAACAAAATGTTGAAGATCTCAATCAATTTTAAAAGAGTTTTTTTTTTCATTTTTGATACTCCTTGACAAAGTCACATACAAATACAATGTATTTAGATTAAATCCACTTCATTTCCTCTCTCCAACTGATAAAGAATCTCCCCCATCCTCCCAACATCAAGTGCTATATTTTTATTTTTAAATTTATTTGTTCATTTTTATGTGTATAGGTATTTTGCCTACATACTGCATCATTCCTTATGCCCAAGGAGACCAGAAGAGAAAGTCAGATGCCCTGTAACTGTAATTATAGGGAGTTGTGAGTTTTCATGCTAGTGCTTGGAATCCAACCCAGGTTGTGTGCAAAAGCAGCCAGTTTTATTTATCACTGAGCCATTTCTCCAGCTCGAAACTGCTATATTTTTAAATAAACTTTTGTAGAGATCCACGGCTAGGCCTCAGGTGGAGCTCCGGGCAAGAAAAAGAAGGGTTTATATGAGCGAGAATTGTTGAGACCAAGGTTGAATAAAGCACAGGGACAAATAGCCAAACGAATGGAAACACATGAACTATGAACCAATGGCTGAGGGGCCCCCAACTGGATCAGGCCCTGTGAATAGGTGAGACAGTTGATTGGCTTGATCTGTTTGGGAGGCATCCAGGCAGTGGGACTGGGTCCTGTGTTCATTGCATGAGTTGGCTGTTTGAAACCTGGGGCTTATGCAAGGACGCTTGGCTCGGCCTGGGAGGAGGGGACTGGACCTACCTGGACTGAGTCTACCAGGTTGATCTCAGTCCTCGGGGGGGGGGGGGAGGCTTTGCCCTGGAGGAGATGGGAATGGGGGTGGGCTGGGGGAGCTGAGGGGGGCGGGAGGGGGGAAGAACAAGGAAATCCGTGGCTGATATGAAGAATTAAATTATATTGTAAAATTAAATTAAATTAAATTAAAAAACCTTTTTATTATTGAGCAGTTTTAGAGGTACATAAAATTTTACACTGTTTGGTATTCCTAAGCACTCTACACCAAATGTGGATACAGTACATTCTTGCAGTTAGTGAACGCATATAGATAAGATACTGGATCACTCATTAAGGTCCTTATTCTCTGAATTTTCAGGTATGCTTACTTTTCACTCAGGGTCTTATTTCCATCCTAGAGTCTCATGTTACAATCATCATGTCTTCTTGGATTCTTCTAGCTCTGATTTTTCAGTTTTTCCTTTTGCTGTTGTTACTGTTTGAACAGGATGATCAGCTGATCTAGAAGTTGTTATGCAGGCTAGGTTACCCTTCTACTTGTGATCTTTGTACTTTAGGCCCTGAGATCTCAGGTTGTTGATATCACAATCTGATATTTCCAGAATCTGGATGACTTCAACAATTTCATGTAGTCCTGGTAAAGAATGTAGCAGAATGCCCATTTTTATTTGTGTTTTTCTAATGATTAGACTGGAGCTATGAGTTTAAGGAATATCTCACAGGTAACATATAATTTTAATCGAATCATGGGTACAGATAGCATAACTATGGTTGTTGATGTTAGCCTTGTTTATCTAGTATATGTATCATTGGTCAGGCGTGTTTCCATGGTAAAGTTTCTGCTTGCCCTTCTCTAAAAGGATATCACTATATTATGTATACTTGTTGGGGAGATAGGTTCTTATTTCCTTTGAGTATGCTTTATATGAACAATTTAGAATCCTGTGTGGAACATTTCTCCCTCAGTCAGTCATTTATTTATACCAATGTTGACCAGTAGATGTTTATTTTTTACATTGGGTTACAATCTATCATTATTTTCTTTATTCTGTTGCTGAAATAAAATAGATGCAGTTTGGGCCATTCTGGTTTTTGACATGTTTGACATTGTAGGAGTTATTGTTATTGTTTTGTATATACTACTTTCTATTTTATTGCTCTCTTGGAGGCTCTAGGCTCATCCAGCACAACTAACTACCTGCCCTGTGGTTTCCCTATTCCTGGAATCAGGTTTGTTGACAGGGAAACCTGGTTCCTCTAATTGTAAATGGTTCTAAAACTCAAGAGCTGGATGCTTAGGTGCTCCTCACTGCTGGAATATGTAATTCTGTACCCTCTCAGCTGATACAAGGGAGCATGTAGTGTGAAGGAGTGATCTGATTTTATGGTATTCAGTGTTTAAATAACGTCTACAGTTCCATTAGGGTTGTAGATAGGATATACTTTTAAGATGTATAGAATTTGCAACATTTCACTGGTAATATTACAAAGACCATATAAAATAACTTAAAATGGTCTAACCCCAAGTACACAGTCATATTTGTGCAATGTTGAGCCAGCACTCTGTACCCAGCAGTGTCCTCCCTAAGACCCACAGGCAAATTTTCTTCTTCAGTCAAATTAAAGTTCTCATCAAAGTTTTCTTCTATGCATTGAGATTGATAAACTTGATCATCTTCAAGTCCTTCCAAGTCTTATGTTACAACATATGAGGACAAAATGCTAATCATAGTGCACATAGACCAGACTACTTAAAAAAATGCACAATGAAGTTTCAATGTAAATTTTCTTGTTTATAAATTACAGGAAAATTCATATGTAATGTAAACTTTAGCTGTTTAATTAGAAGACTGATTTCATGAAAACAACTTTTTAGTAACTAATTTAACATAGTTAGACCCCTCTTGATTAAAAATTATCATCTCCATAGACTCATGAAAATAATATTTTTATAAAAATGTTAAACACTTCAGACCAAAAGGAATTACAAATAAGTGAGTGACAATAGAAAGCTGTGCGTTAGAAACCACAGAACCAGGCTAGATGTGGTGGCACATACCTTTAATGTCAGCACTTTCGAGGCAGAGGCAAGTGAACCTCTGTGAGTTCAAGGTTACCCTAGCCTACATAGTGAGTTTCAGGACAAACAGAACTACATATTGAGATCCTGTCTCAAAAAAGAGGAGGAGGAGGGAAGAAAGGGAGGGAGGGAGAGAGGGAAAGGGAAGGGAAGGGAAGGGAAGGGAAGGGAAGGGAAGGGAAGGAAGGGAAGGGAAGGGAAGGGAAGGGAAGGGAAGGGAAAAGAAACCACATAACCTACTGACTGCTGAGGATGCTTTTATTAGTCCTGGTAGGTAGAAGCCTTAGGAATAGACTTAGCCACTGGAAACCAGAAGAGGCTACTGATCCAGCAGGAAATAGATGTGCAGTCTAGGACCACTGTGTGGATTAATGAAAATGGCCCCCATGGGCTTATATATATGAATGTTTGGTCCCCAGTTGGTGGAACTGTTTGGGAAGGGTTAGAAGATGTGGCTTTGTTGGGGAAGGTACATCATCAGGGATCTGCTTTAAGGACTCAAAAGACCACACACATAGCTCCCAGCTCTCAGTCTTGTGTTTGTAGATCAGATTGTAAGCTCTCAAGTCCAGCACCATGCCTACCAGCCTGCTGCCATGCTCCCCACCATGATGGTCATGGACTCACCCTCTGAAACTACAAACCCTATTAAATGCTTTCTTTTACAAGTTGCCTTGGTTGTGGTGATTTTTTTTTTGTTACAGCAATTGAAAAGGAACTAAGACAACCACAGTGTCTAAGAAGCAAAATTTTGGGTTTACTGGGCTCAGAAACAAAGAATAGAGAATGAAGGTTACTGTGAGAAAAGGTCAGGTATAAGGTTCCTGTATTGAAGACACAAAGCATGTAGTTATGCAAATGTAGAGAAAGGGAGGAAAGAGGAAAGGAAGTATCCCTTAGAGGCAACAGGTAAAACTAGAGAGGTGTACCTGGTTATACAGAGGAATGCTCTGAGAAGCCTGGATGACTGAAAGCTTGTCAGAAAGGCAAGTAGGAATAGGCACTGAAATTAGGGGTTCACTTAATGAAAGCAAGGAGGGGTCAAAAGTACCAAAGCTTTCTGGAGGCCAAATGAGATAGAGATCAACTGCTCACTGCCCACCAGGAGTGCTGCCATGCCCACTCTGTGAAGAATATTTCTACTTCACAGGCAGGCACAGGTTGGGAAGGATAGATTTGTGGGATAATCTCTTTGTACACTCTGAAGATGTGTGTCTGCCAAAGCACCTTCTTATTGGTTTAATAAGGAGCTGAATGGCCAATAGCTAGGCAGAAGAGGATAGGTGGGACTTCCCAGGAGAGAGAGGAACTTGGGAGAAGAAACTAAGAGGTAGAATTTTACCAGTGAGATGCAGAGCAAGTTGGATGTACAGTTTGGAGGAGGAAGGAGAGGTAAGGAGCCACATGACAGAACATAGATTAATATCAACGGGTTAAGTTACAAGAGCTAATTGGGAACAAGCCTAAGCTAAGGCTGAGCTTTCATAATTAATAAGAAGTCTCCATGTCATTGTTTGGGAGCTGGTGGTTTAAAGAAAGTCTGGCTACATAGACTCACAAGTGAAAATAGCAAAGAATATCAGATTTTTGTCCTGTGAAAGGTTTAATCATGTTTTTTTCTTTTCTAGATTTCCTTTTTTAAATTTTTTTTTAATTTAGATGAAAGTAGAGTTAGTTCACATTTGTCTGTAACATACTAAGTACATTTTGTGGCATAACAATACATCTTTTGGGAGTTTAAACACACACACACACACACACACACACACACACACACACACATCTCTATTTTTTAAGTAAGTGGCCTAGACAATCAAACATAATGGTTATGCCATCTAGAATAAAATAAACTACTTATTAGATTCATGTTTAATCATCTTTATTTATAAATCACCATCCTAGTAATTGCAATTGCATTAGCTTGGCCACGGCCAAGAATATAACCACCTATGACTGCAATTACTCACTGAAAATGGGAGAGGAGTCAAAATTACTTCTGAAGAGAGTCAAATGCTGTCAGATTTCTAGCTGTCATTCTGAAGGTTCCAATTCCTTTGGAGATGGAATCCACCCTGAATGGAATACAGATCAGGAAGGAAAGGCCCCCCCAAGAAGGGCAGGAGGAAACCTCATAGTGAGCAGATTCCACTGCACACTTGAGGTGGTCCACAGAAATTTCTTGGTGAGAAGCCATCTCTAGAAGCTTCGTACATGTTTCCTATGGGAGGGGGAGGGAAAAGAGGATCCCAGTTCATCAAAAGTGTCCTTGGATCTATTGGAAACCATGGACCAGAGATGGGATGAAGAGCTGAGTTGGCAGAACAAGACCAGGACTAGGTACTTTGATTCAGCATGGAGAGGGCCATAAGGACATGCGACTACCTAGGTCACTCTTGTTATCAGTGCTCCTGGATTCCTCCTCTAAAGACACTGGCTCATGACTTATCCAAAGGAGGCCTAGGAAAGCTTCTGCCAGAATTAGAATAAAATGCGCTGTGTTTTTATAGGGTAGAGCTGGAATGGGATGTGATTGGTCTGGTGGAGGGGTCATTGTCTGGCTTTGTTCCCACAGAGGTAATGGAGGTGCAATGTCAGCAGGTGCTGTCCGAGGATGAGCCAGCCCATCACAGGTGAGATCTCCTTGGTTGCTAATCAAGTGGTGCAGAGCATCTGCTGTTCCTCCACCTCTTCCTCCTTCCTGGAGCAAAGCTAGAGAGAAAAGTTCTTGTTGCTGAAAGTCTGTTCCACAAGGCAGGACTGCATGCAGGGTGAGCAGCCAAGTGCAAAAATCACTCTGACATATGCCATATTTAGAGCATCAAGGGTGTAAAGATCTTTGCCTAAACATTCAAATCTAAAGACCATTTCAGTCAATTTTTGTCTGGTGTGAGAATTTTCTCTTCTTAGAACAATGAAGTTTTTAGCACCCAAGCTGCTAATGGTGATGTATCTTTTCCCCTCTTTGATGTCACCTGCCCTTGAAAAGAAGAAATGGTTCTCTCCAATTTCTTAAGATCATGACTTTCACTTTCTGTGGCTCTCCAGCTCTTCAGATGCTTGGTGCTCTGTTCTACATTGTAAATTTTCTCTTCTGATCTGGTACTTTCCTCTCTTAATTTGCTGTGGGATTTTGTTTTGTGTCCGGAAAGACTTCAGCTTTACTTTATTTCTGGCTAAGCCTCTGACCCTCACTGTGCATTTCTGCTGCGAAGATGCCTCTTCAGTCTGAAAGGTTTTACTGTTCTCCATAAGGTAACACTTCACTCTAGCTCCTTCAGATACCTGCATGAAACTTGCCTTCTTCCTCCTTCTGGGGATTTTAAAGAAGCATCTAACTCTGTTGCATGACTCTGTTCCTTCTGAGTTCCTTTTGGCATTGAACTGAGCACAATTTTGTGATTCACTCTACATTCGATTCCAGTTTGCCGTCAGAAGCCACACCTTATTCAAATGTGGCAGCCCAATCCTTATCATTGGCCAGCTAACACAGAATGACTGGAGGTTGCTTTCTTTATCGTGACAGCTTTTCTGCACATTATTTGAACTCTTAGTGTGCTTTCTATCTATTCAGATCACCTGTTCTCATATTTCAGCTTTTTGTAGAAGCCTTTTCTGGCTTTCTTGAAGTTGGTAACTCTCATTCATGGTCACATTCACTGATTCTTTAGGTCATTCTTCATTTATTTAAACTACCCTGAGCATCATTTTGGATCCAGCTATTTATGATCTGGGAGCTTCAGCCTATCTACTAGTGACAGCATCCTTTTTAAAGTACCAGCCATCAATTCATCCTGTGTAGAATGTTCAGACATCTTTTCTCTAGAAATTGAATTTCATCATATTTCAGTGTGGACTTCTCTTTCCAGCTTCTCTCCATTTGCCTCCAACTTCCTACTTCTGTTGACTCCTTCCTGGGTGCCTCTCAGCCTTCTTGTTCTTTTCAAGCAATCCTACCTTTCTCAAGCAGTTCATATTTTTCTTCACATTTTCTTCAATGAGTCCTAAAAGCTCTAGAACAAGTGTTCTCCTTCCACATGAAGCAGCCTATTATGGAAAGCCTCTCCATACAACCAAGGGAGCAGTAAACAATAATGACATACAGCATCAATTGCTGTGAGAAATGTTAGGGACTGTGGTTTTGTCTTCACACAGTAGTGCCACACCCTGCACAGTTCTCCTAGGACCAGCACCAGTAGGGTTCTGGGGGAGCCCTGGGCTCCTGTGTGGGGCCAAGCAGCTGCATAGATTGCCTGGGCTGCCAGTGCCCACCAGGATACAATAGAGAGCACAGAACATATAACATTACCATCAGAACTCTGGGTGATGCTGGGGTAAGGGGCTCTCTGTCTGTGAAAACTAAGATTAGGGATACGTATTACTGTGCCTGTCTGTAAGTGGGTTCTGGGGATTTAAAGGAGTAACTTCTAATGCTTGCACCCACTGAACAATATCTCTAGTGACTACTGCTGTAATTTTCCATCCATCTTTTTTTAAATTTTCATTTATTTATTTTATGTGTATGGGTGTTATCCCTGCATATATATCTGTATACCATGTGCACATAGTGCCATCAGATACCAGAAGAGGGCACTGGATCACCTGGAACTAAAATTTCAGACAGCGTGAATCACCATGTGGGTGCTGAGAATCAATCCTGTGTCCTAAGATCAGCCTGTACTTTTAACCATTGAGCTACCTCTCCAGTCCCCTGTAATACTTTTAAATCCTGATTGACCATAGGTATCAGAACACTTTAAAAGTGACACTAAGCATAAGGCCAGGTCTACTGTACTTTACATCCACAGTGGTTCATGCTGCTACAGAGACAGGAGGGAAACATCATTTGCCTATCTGTCTCCTAACAGCAACCTTAGAAATCTGCACCTAAACATTTGAGAGTTTACTTACAACCATAAAAATGAAAAGCAAAGAGGAAAAAGTATAATTAAAATGGGATTTTAGGGCTAGCAAGATGGCTCAGTAGGTAAAGGTACTTGCTGCCAAGCGTGATGACCAAGTTCAATCCCTAGGACCTACATGGTAGAACTGACACATACAAGTTGTTCTTTGACCTCCATGTGCATACACATATGAGCACACATAAATAAAAATAAATAAATAAATAATGAATGAATGAAAGAAATAAAAATTTTTAAAGGAATTTGAAATTTTGTAGCTTCCTTAGATGATCTCTGATAAAAAAAAAAAAAGTAATGTTCTAGGAGAAGGAAGCAATACTGGGTGATTCTATTAACTCCCTGCATGGACTTTCTCAACTTTCCAGTGAGATAAATGGACCCTTCAAGCAGATAACTGTTACTGCCAGAAGTACTGTGAATGGGGAGAAATCCATTCATGTAAGTGAGCTCTGGCCACTCATAATGAGTGTTTATGATTGGAGTACCTGGCTACTGAGCCCAACAGACAGCAGACATCTGGTTAAAGCACCTGCCAAATACAAAAGTAGAACAAAGTCATATGTGTCCTTTCCACCTTGACTGCTTCCCACACTCACAGTTTTCAGTCAAACAAATAACTCTAAGCAATTCTACAAACATTAACATGTGTTAAAACCAAAGGGGATGGACATGCTTGTTTGACTACAGTAATCATTTCCCTCTGTAGATGTATAATAACTATCAGGCTATGAACCTTAATTATGTTTAATAAAAATGTTTTAGGAAAGAACCCACAAAACTAGGCATGATGGCATGTGTCAATAATCCTGGCACTCAGGAAGCTGAGGCAGAAGGATTGGAGTTTAAGGTTTGCCTGGACTATAACAAGACTGTCTGAAAAAAACAAAGCAACAACAACAACAACAACAAAAAACCCAACAAATTATACATTCTATCTTGGTAATATGCAAAGCAGCAAAAAAAAAAATGTTTTCATTATTTCCCATTTGGAAGAAATTGTTAGGCACCAGGTATTAAAGTAAGACTGCCTAATTGGGCAGAGGGAATCCTCACAGATTTACAACAAAGGTAATTTAAATTGTACAAATAGAATTCCATTATTATGCAAGTGCCAGCAGTATCCAAATACATCTAGGTTTTTTGAGATTTTTTTTATGAATATAACTATGGTACATGTTTAGCTATTTTTGAAAACAGAGATATCATAAAGGAAGAGAGATGTGATACTAGGAAATACATACTGTCTCTTCAGACCTGCTTCCTGATATACAATCCTAGGAATCTCTAAGATGACACTGTCTTTTACATGCTAATGATTTGATCAAGGACTAGTAGCCTTTAGAGTACTCCAGGATGGGAAGTGGTCACCAGAAACAAGAAGGCAACATAGAGGACTGGTCCCAGGGAAGTGGGGAGAGCTGAAAGTTTAGTTGAACACCAACATTCAGTAATTCAATCATTCCTACCTATGTAATGAAACTGTCACTAAATCCATGAGATGGTGGGATTTTAGAGTTTCCAGAGAGCTGGGCATATGGAGACCAGGGAAGGGTCACTTCCACTCAGAGGGCATGGAGGTCAGTGGCTTCCCCAGCCTTCATCTCTTCAACCCTTTTCATAACAAATGAAGGTGGATAGAGTGTTTCCCTGAACTCTGTTAATTGCTCTAGCAAATTAAACCATTTAGAGCCCAGTTTGTAGCTGATTGTCAGGAAAGTCAGACTGGAGTTAGCAGTTGTGCAAAGCACTTGAAGTGGAGCTGGGAGGTCATGGTTAATCACATCTCAGATAGGTGCATGCCTGAACCTTAGAATTGAATTAGGCTGCAGACATTGTGCTATCCTGTCTTCTACCCCACTCCCCCACAGAATGTCACATCACACACACACACACACACACACACACACACACACACACACACACACACTGGCCAAACCCCAAACCAGTTTCCTGAAATAGTTAATTCCTGACTTTGTACTATGGCTTCTTTCTCTTAGACCAGTTGCTTTCTTGTATGGCAAATTCTGCCAGCTCAGGCCATAAATGCCTAACAAATGACCCATTTAGAGTTAAATAAATAAACTATTTTGTAAAACTTTGGGGCACATTTTCAAGATGTCTTGATTTTGTATTTTCCCATATTACAATCCTAATTAGCCTCAAATTAATTTAATTTTCTGTTTGTGAGTAGGTTGACTTCACTCACATTCAATAGTCAGAATGTCAGATTCTGAGAGTTGAGACTGGGTGTGAAAAGGAATCACTCTTGAAGTTGGATCCTCCACATAGAGAGCATCAGGATTGAGTTGGATTCAAAGACACCAGCTGGTGTCGACTGCAGAGTAGACTGCTTGTGGGGAGAAAACCCTATGCCTTTTAATGTCACAGAAGTCTTCCATTTTGGTTGCTTGGGCAGAAGAGAGTGAAAAGGTAGTTGTTTTTACCTCAGAATCCAAAATGTGCAAACAGAATTCCATCAGGCAAAGGTAAGAGAAGCACATTTGGGGACACTGAACAGCTGAGGTGGAATAGGGACAGCATCTGTACGGAGTCAGCACTGAGCCTGAGACTGCCACAACCATGGAAAGAGAAAGAAAATCAGTCAGAAAGGATAGGAATGTCCTGGAGAGAGAGCAGAATCCATCTTCACTCTTCTTAAATGTTTAAATGAAATGTACATCAATCTTCCTAGAGCCTCCTTTCCCTTTCTGTTGCCTGAAGGAGATCTGTCTGATTCCCAGTCTCTCATTGCCTTTGAGAGGACTTAAGACTTCTTGGAAAAATCAAGAGAAGCCAGTGCAGATTTATGACTGGAGAGGGACCACATCCCACACTACTTAATACAGACTGTCATTTGTAATTGTTTAGAATAACTTTCCCAATGGGATCTTCAGTTTCTCTGGAGGCTCCACCATCATCCTGGTCTTACATTTAAACAACCCCTATGAGACTCCAGCCTTAGAAATTCTGTAGAAATAATGGAAGTGTGTATAAGTCATAAAGCGGGGGGGGGGGGGCATAATAAAGTCAAAACTTCCCTTTTTTATTTCTTTTCCCCATATTTCATGTCAATTTCCTTCTGATCTCAAAATCTTCCAAATCCATTGCCTATTTTCAGCTTTCTGATCTTGTCTACATGTCCATGGAGAACCCCCTTTTCCTGGCAAAGTTTGGGGTAGGGTTCCATTATGTTCCTTTCTACTACTGTGATGATGGACAAAAGAGCTGGTTTCAGAGGGCAGGAAGAGAGGCTATGAAAATGGGACACTGAAAGGGCTTGGAGACAATCTGGAAAGTCACTGCAACATAATGGCTTGGACACGAGTGGTGGGAAAGACAATAAAATGAAGCAGCAGGGTCTAGGCATTTGAGGCACCAGTTATTAGCTGACTGAGCTGAAGAATGACAACCAAAAAAACTCACAATCAAAAGTCTATCAAATTGATCTCAAACATTGTTGAATGGCTAATTCAATTGACAAGTACATTCACGAGTGGCAGACATAAGGATGAAGATAATACCACAGGTGGTTAATCACCAGTGTTCCCAGGAGCCTAATACCCCTCCCCCTTACTCAAACAACAATTCTAGGGAGGGAATCCTGGTTGGCAACCCTTGTCCCAGGCTTTGGATTTACTGTCCCTTCTGCCTAGGAATGGCCCTCCCACCTCCAGCCTTGCTTCTGACTTGGGGAAGCTGGCCAACTTACTGAAAAGGAATGATATATAACTCAATGTCATGATACTGTGTAATACAAGAGTTGGCCTTCCTGGCATAAACCATAAACCCCTTGGAATCTCAGAAATGATAGTGTGTTAAGAAGTTGACTAAGGGTTGGCAGTTTCTAAATAGCTTCAGAATGGGTCTAGATCACCACTGCCAGTGATTCAGTCTTATCTATGTAATGAATCTTCCACAAAAACTCAAAAGCACTGACTTCAGAGTTCCTGGATAGTTGAACACACAGATTCAAGGAGTTGGGGCTGGAGTGGGGTGGGGTATTTGCTCACACATGCCCCTTTCCCTATACCTCATCTTATGCATCTCTTCCTCAGTATCTTTTTATAATACCATTTATGAGCTACTCCAGCAAATTAGTTCAAATCTGAGGAGAGAGTATGGGAAACATGATTCTTAGCTAGAGACTCAGAACCACAGGCATGAACACCTAGGATCTACATTTGGCACTGGAGGAATTCTCAACTTGTGGGTTCTGAGGCTCATCTTCAGGAGATAGTAAGTGCCAGAACTCCAGAACTAAGGTAAATTAGAACCCCAGCTGGTATTTACTGCAGAACTGCTACTGCAGTGTCAAGGCACAGGTCAAGGCACAGGAGGAGAAACTGGGTCTGAGATAGTTTTTTCTACTTTCATGGACAGCAAGGATTCCTAGACTTAGGCCTGAGAACACACGGGTGGGGTGTGGGGGAAGAGGAGAGAAAGTGAAATGTGGAGCACAAATGTGGAGACTTCTGCTACCCTCACATGAGAGTCCAGTCGGATTTCCAAGGTATTCTCAAACAACCCCTGGGCTTCGTCCTCTCTCTTCAGAATCACAGTGGGAAAATCCAGGCTCATCCGCAGGGATGACAGTCCTTGGCCTCTAGGACCTAGGAGATGTTTCCTTCTGCATGAATTATGATCCCTGCTGCTCCTCTGAGAATATCCACATGGGAACTCGTCTTCTCTGTATTTATGTCCTTGTTTTTCCCTGATCCATGTCAAGAGTTCCATTCACAGATAGCTTAGATGTAACCAGCCACCCTCTCTCCCCATGTAAACAAAATACAGTAATCAAAATATTAGGTCACATCAAACAGCTATAGAAAGCAATAGATTTTGAGGATGAGCCATAGCTCCTCTTTTTTCCCCCAACTACATTGTTTTAAGTCTTCTCTGTCATTTGAGTGAGTACTTCGGGTTAAACATAGGGTCTCACATCTGCTAAGAAAATGTTCTACCACTGAGCTACATCTCCCAATTCCCTTCACTGTCTTTAACTAGAGAAAACATGTTAAACTAAATAAAATAATAAAATAAAACAGGTAAAGTTCATGTGTTAACCATAAATGATTTTGCAATTTGAGATTTCCTCACATTTTTTTTCATTTTCCAAAGTGACACTGGATCCTGACTTAAATACTTTTGTTAGCAATAATTTTTAAGTCAAAGTGTATAACCAATGCCATCGTATCATGGTACACTCCCTCCTGTGGTGACCACCCCTATATCCTCTTCTGGAAGGCTCTCAGATGAGTGGGCTTGGCCTAGAGACACACATTCACCTCCCATGCCTTCCCATCACTTTCGTCTGCTGCTCTCCTCACCTGGCTTACTCAGTTTGTTCATGTCCACTGCTCTCCCTGAAATGTGCATGAAGGGCAGATGCGCACCCAGCTTCCTGCCAGTCTGCATAGACTCAGCTCTCTGCATGATGGGTAGTTCTTAGTAGAAGCTGTAGAGTGACTAAGTATCCCCTTATGCCAAAACTGTTAAGAGACATATGATTCATCTGTTACCTTAGCACTTGGAAGACCGAGGCAGGAAGATTTCTGCAAACTCTAGGCCAGAGTAAGTTCCAAGCAGCCTGCGCTGTACAGTGAGACTATTGACAGAGAGAGAGAGAGAGAGAGAGAGAGAGAGAGAGAGAGAGAGAGAGAGAGAGAGAGAACCAGAAAAGAAACTAAGAATCTCCCCACCCCCTGTGTTTTCTTAAAATGAAGCCTACACTACCTAGGGTGGTATGTGCCTGTGACGCTAAAGCTGAGCCAGGAGGGTGAGGAGTTCAAGGCTACAAAGTGAGACCCTGCTTCAGACAAAAGGGGAAAAAAATGAAATGGAGGGAAGGGAGACACGAGGAAGGAAGGAAGGAAGGAAGGTGGGCAGGAGGGAGGGAGTCAAGGAAAGAAGGAAAGTAGGGAGGCAGGGAGGGAGGCAAGGAGAGAAGGTGGGAGGCAGGGAGGGAAGTATGGAGAAGAGGCCTTGGCTGTAGGAAGAACTCCAGGGCATTCCTATGCTTTGTCCTCTCAACAAGCTCAGTGCAGGCCAGGGAGACAGGTCTCTGCCTTGCTCTGTGTCTACAGACTTAAGCAGAGACACCCCAGTGGCTCCTCTCTTCCTCACCACCTTGTTTCTTTCCAGCACCTTGCACGCTCTCCCCATTAGTCCATAGCGCTTCCTGTTCCAGGCTTTCTCTTTCCTTCTCATCACACATCTCTGTGTGTAGGTGTCCCATGGTCCTCTGTCCTGACTTTTCCTACCTTCTTCCTATGCATCTTAGCAGCAGGAATGTCCAGAGCTGGCATGGGTGCTTCTAACTGACCCAGGAAGAATGTAAGCCAGCATCAGCCATGATAGCTTACAGAATTCGCATGCCAGTCACCCATTCCCTGAGGCTAGCTTGAAAAGGGAAAAGGGGGACATTCTAGAATGTTCAAGTGACTAATAACGGCCATGTTAGTTAAACTCCAAAAGACTCAGAGCTGAGGTGTTGACAAATGCGTAGGTTGTCCGGCATCCTGGCAGGTGAGGCTGCAGCCCAGGTCTAGCAAGGAGCATATAAAGCTGATTTCTTTGCCAGCCAGGTTTTGTTATTGACATCTCAACCAAGGCAAATCTAGTAAGCTGTTTACTTCATTCCCAGGGAAGATTCCTGAGAATCTACAGGTGTCCACCCTCTGCTGTGCTGAATTCCACCTTACCAGCACCAGCTTGGCCAGCTGTAAGAGTGATGAGGCTCAGGAAAGGGCAGGTCAAGAGGGTGGACTGGGCTTACCTGAGCTCCGGGAGGCTCTGGGAGCCTGGTGAGTCCCAGTCACCGGGAGGAAAAGCTGTGGCTTAAGCTCGGCTAGACGTATGGCTCTGCGTCCCCGGGGCCGTCCCTGGGTCCCGGGTGGGGACAAAGCCAGCGCCAACAGCAGCAGTGCGGGCAGCGGGGCGCTGGGCTTAGCGAGCCGCATAGCCTTGGCATCCAGAGCGGAGAGCGGCAGGCTGGTGCGGCACTGGGACTTAGAGGAGCGCGAAACAAGATCTATACGCTCTGGGGCGCGGGGCGGGGACCGGAGGCGGGGCGGTGCTGGGGACCCGGCGAGCGAGGGCGGGTCAAGGCACAGGACCCTCAGAAGCACAGGCCGCTTCCCTTGGGACCCTTTCCTTGTCTCCAGGGTTTGGGTCAGGGATGGCACCAAAGTCTCACAACGAGTCCCAGGGTTTCTCCCGGGTCCTAGACCTAGATTGTGGGTCTCTGGGTCATGGCCTCCGCTGACCCTCCGGATTGAAAGAACCCACAACTTCTAGTTCTGGACAGGAGAAAGGAGGATGAGGTATCTCCTGGCAGAGGCAAGATGAAGAGGTCTTTGGCCAGGAGCCCTGCTCTGCCCCAGAGCTGGCCAGGTGGGCACACCTGCTGTCCCTGCTCAGGTACCAGAGTCCCCATCTCTACATGGGCCCAGAGGAGCCAGAACCGGGGTACCCCCAGAAGATCTAACGAATAGCACTCAGGACAACAAAAGCCAAGAGATGCCAAACCAGGGTACACCAGGGTCCCTCTGGACAGGTGACCAGAGACCCACATGACTGGCATTTTCAGGTTATGGAACTCGTACCACAAAGTTCTGGTGCTTAACATCGATAACAGGAGGCAGGGCCCATTCCTTTAAAATGAGAGCATTTCTGTTGAAGCAGTTGCGATTTGAGCCATTTCGTCTGCCTGTCTTACTGCGTTGTATTAAGTATATATGTGGACATGCCCGTGGCTTGATTGCTAATTATCTTCTCATAACTAAAGGCAATAGAAGGCTCTGTGGTTCCTTAGTCATTGACTGACTCAAAATTTCTCTTCAAAGATATCTTGTCTGTCTCAAACTGAAAAAAATAATCTCAATTTACTCATTCAGTTGGCCTAAGCATTGTTTTCAAACATGAGCAGGAAATCGGGGTGGGAAGCACAAAGAGCACTTTTCTAAGAGCTTTATAGAGTCATATCTTTGACTGGAACTCTTTCAAGAAAATTGTTGCACAAAGACTCAGGATGCTTGAGGAAGCACAAACCCCCATGTTTCCTAAGCAGGCACCATGGAGTGTAAAAATGGCTTCCAATTCCCAGGCAGCCTTAGAGAGTCCTTAAGAGACCTTAGTAGAAGACATAAACTTTCTCACGTCTCATCACAAGTGAAATGATGAAACATTACAAGTTCACAGGCATGAAAAAAATTCACACTTAAATTTAATTAGAAGTATCGGAAGTTGGGTATTACTCTGGAAAAAAGTCACGAAAAGCAGGGACTGGGGTGCCAGAGTGTGAAATAATGCTGGAGAAAATACAGAAGTGACAGACATGCACCTCAAGTCACTACACGTGAAGAAGGCTGATGACTTTTTTTTTCTTCTCCATGCCAAACGCAAAGGAAGGCAGCAAACCAAGGAACTTCACAGAACTTAACAGTTGGTGAGGCTTGTTGCTCAGTTTGGGCAGTATGAGGCAGAGCAAGCCCCATGTTTTCTCTCAGGCTGAACTTTAGTGGCCTTCTATACCACATGTGAAAGAGGGCAGATTCCAGAGCTCCATGTGGTGGCACAGGACGGTGGTATCATGTTGGAGTCTGAGAAGGCAGGATTTCTTGATCTTGGGGGTTTGGAACCATAATGGGCAACATAGTCAAAACTCCTCAGAAAATTTAAAGATATTTTAAAAAGCAGACTTCCACTCTTCTTGGCATTCAGTTCTGCTTGAGGGACTGGTAGGCAGGGTAGGTTTAAAGCAAACAGGCTTTCAGTTTGGTAGAAATTACTTGACTACAAGCCATTGGCCAGGCAGGGTCGGAGCCACTGCAGTAAATTAGACAAAAAATCCTTGTCTCTGTGAAGCGTTAGCTTCATGGATTTAGCTGCCCAGCATTAATGGTTTTGACATGAATAAGCAGAATGCCCACAGTGAAGTAACTCTGTTTCAAGACTTGACTTGGTGACTTACAGCCATCTATTTAGAACAGGACACATAGTAACCAGAATGGTCCCAATATGCTCATATATTTGAATGTTTGTTCCCGTTAGTGGACTGTTTAGTGATGATTAGGAGGTGTGGCCTTGCTAGAGGAAGTGTGACACTGGGGGTGGATTAGAGATTTTAAAAAGCCCACACCAGGCCCCCCCTCTCTCTTTCCTCTCTCTGTCTATCTCTCTCTGCCTTTCTGCCTGCTGCTTATGGATGATGTGAACTCTCAGTTACTGCTCCACTACCACGCCTGCCTGCTTCTGCTGTGCTCATGGACTAACTATCTGAAACTGTAAGCTAGACCCAATTAAATGCTTTCCTTTAAAAGTTGTCTTGGTCAGGGCATCTCCTCACAGAAATAGAACAGTAACCAAGACAATAACTCATGTTTTAATAATTCTATCTGATTGTTTTGTAGGCAGGGTCTCACTCTGTAGCTCTGGATAGACTGGAACTCAATAGGTAGACTAGGGTGGCCTTGGAGTCATGGAAATACTCACATGTCAGCCCACTGGGTTTTAGAACTACAGAAATTCTGCACCCAGCTAAATAATTCAAACTTGGAAGTGTACATTTATAAATATACTTTTTAATCCTCAATGCTCAAGGTTTCTTCTTTGTTCCAACAGACTCACACTAAGTAATAAGGGTCAGTATAGAATTTGCAATTCTCCTACCTCACACCCTTAGTGCTAGTGTTATAAGTGTGCACCACAAAACCCAGCCATTTATTTTCTTTTAAATTATCTAATAAATAAAACAAGTTACATTCCTCTACATTATTGGCACCAATGCTTTCTGGGCTGGGACCTGATTGGCACAATATGACAAAACACAGCAAAGGGCCAAATCATTCATAAATGCTAGGCCAGCTCTGGTGCCTCTCCCCTGCCCCCCAAAAAGGCAGAAGGAAATTGGTGAATTCAGTCAACATAATAAGTACATTTTCTCCCTGTGTGTTAAATCAAGATGAAAAAGACAGTCTGTGGCTCCTTCGAGGCAACAGAAGTCAGTGGTACCTGAATCACTTTGCTATTGTGGTCAAGTGCTCATCAGAAGACTGATGTAGAAGACAAGTAGAATCCTGTGTAACAACTAAAACATACCTAATGAAGTACTACACAAACCTTATTCACCATTGCAAATTATGGTCACAAATTTAATACATCGAATTTGACAGGTCAAAATAAAAAAATTTAAAAGAAAATTAGAGAGAAAAATATATTCTTAGGAATTTCCATAGTTTTTCTTCCTTTTCAATTTTCTTTCCTGTGCTTAAGATCAAACCTAGGGCCTTTTACATGCTAGACAAATACTCTATACACAGCACTACCAAAAAGTAATAGTAATATTAACAAATATTCTTAATATCACATTTTCTTATTGAAAATTTTACACATGTATACAATGCAACATAATCATATCCACTCCACATTTCCCTTCCCCAACTCCCCCCAAATCCCCACAAGTCCCCTCAAGCTTCATGTCTTTTCAGTTGACAACACACTAAATCCAAGTAGTGATGGAGATGGAAGTGTGGCTATCCACTGGAGTTCAAGATATATACCAATGGCTGGGGACAGGAAGAACTGAATGACTCTCCTTCCCCAACAGCTATCAGCTGCCACTACCACTTTCCCAGATTTTGGCTAGATTGATCATATTTGCAAGTCATGTGCAGGCTGCTATGAGTTTATGAGTATGGTAACCAGGCCAAGTTCCAAAGTTTGTATTTCACAGCACTCCTCTCCATCATCTGGCTCTTACCTACTTTCTGCCTCATCTTCTGTGATGTCTGCTGAGTTGTGGTGGTGACAATGGGGAGTGGGCTTTGTTGAGAAGGGTGTCTTATTTAGAACTGAGCACTTAGTCTCTTTTTCTCAGCAAATTGACCAGTATGCTTCTCAGCATTGACTCCTACCAACTGCGGAAGAAGTGTCTCTGACTAAGGTTGAGAACACTCCAAGTCTATGGATAGGAATGTGGATATTTAAAGGCAATTTGACAGTAAGGACCACTTAGCAAAATAACAATAACATTATGGCCTATGACATCCTGGGACAGCCATGAAAATTTTACTAGGATTATAGTTCTAGGCATGAAATTACCTCCTGTGGAGAAGGGCTCAGATCCAATCAGTGCATGGCTAATCACTCTATAGTGGTTGTACCACTATTGCACCATTCAGTGGGCACTTCTTGCCTGACAGGTTGGTTTGAAGCACACAGATGCAGTGACAGATAAGGCCATTGATGTCTCTTCTCCACAACTGTCTGTAGACCATCTTCTGGCACTATGAAAGAAAGCCAGTTGTGCTGGTTAGTTTGTCAGCGCAACACAAGCTAGAGTCACCAGGGAAGATGGAAGTCAATTGAGCAATTACTCCATTAGATTGACATGTAGACAAGTCTGTTGTTAGTTGTTTTTGCTCTTTGGGCTCTTTGGGGGGGGCACCACCCAACTCCCAAATAAATCACACACAGAGGCTTATTCTTAATTATAAATGCCTGACCTTTGCTTGGCTTCTTTCTTCCCAGGTTTTCGTAACTTTAAATTATCCCATCTACCTTTTGCCTCTGGGCTTTTTACTTTTCCTACTTCTGCATATCTTACTTTCACATTTACTCTATGGTTGGCAATATGGCTGGGTGGCTGGCTCCTAGCATCCTTCTCTCCCTGTTCTCTTGCTCATTCTTCTTTTTCTCCCAGATTTCTACTTTCATTTATTCTCTCTGCCTGCCAGCCCTGCCTATCCTTTCTCCTGCCTCACTATTGGCCATTCAGCTCTTTATTAGATTATTGGGTGTTTTAGACAGGCAAAGTAACACAGCTTCACATGGTTAAACAAATGCAACACAAAAGAATACAACACATCTTTGCATCGTTAAACAGATGTTCCACAGCATAAACAAATGTAACATGTCTTAGAATACTATTCTTTTTTATTTAAAAAAATGTATTTATTTTGTATACCAGCCACAGATGCCCCTCTCATCCCTCCTCCCATTTCCCTCACTCTCGTTTAGGCCCCCCCAATCAACGTACCCCTAATTCCCTCCTCCAAAAGGGTGAGTTTTCCCATGTGGGGGACAACAAAGCCTGGTACATTCAGTTGAGGCAGGACCAAACCCCTTCCCCCTGCCTCAAGGGTGAGCAAGGTGTCCCACCATAGGTAATGGGATCCAGAAAGTTGGCTCATGCACCAGAGATACATCCTGATCACACTGCCAGGGGCCCCTCAAACAGACCCAGTAATACAACTGTCTCCCATATGCAGAGGGTCTAGTCTGGTCCCATGCAGTTTCCACAGCTGTTGGTCTAAAGTTCATGAGTTTCTATGCACTTTGTTCAGTTGTTTCTGTAGATTTCCACACCATGATCCTAACTCCCCTGGAACCCCTCTTCCCTCTCTTTGACTGGACTCCTGGAGCTCAGCCTGGTGCTTGGCTGTGGATCTCTGCATCTGTTTCTATCAGTTACTGGATGAAGGCTCTATGATGACAGTTAGGGTATTTACCAATCTGATTACCATGGTAGGCCAATTCTGGTACTCTTATCAATACTGATAGTATTTTAATCTGGGGTCATCCTTATGGATTCCTGGGAATTTCCCTAGCACCAGGTTTCTCCCCTACCCCATGATGTCTCCCCCTATCAAGATATCTCTTTCATTGCTCTCCAACTCCATCCCTCCCCCAGCTCGACCATCCCATTCCCTCATGTTATCATCCCCTATCCCCAACCCTGTATTGCACCCCCGTCATTCCCAGTTTACTCATGGAGCTCTCCTCTGTTTCTCCTTCCCAAGGTGATTCGTACATCTTTCTTAGGGTCTTCCTTGTTTCCTAGCTTCTCTGGAGCTGTGGGTTGTTGTCTGATTATCATTTGCTTTACTTTTAGTATCCACTTATGAGTGAGTACATACCATGTTTGTCTTTCTGAGTCTGGGTTACCTCACTCAGGATGATATTTTCTAGTTATATCCATTTGCCTGCAAATTTAATGTCATTGTTTTTTACAGCTAAGTAGTACTCCATTGTGTCTCAGAGGTTAAGAGCACTGGCTGCTCTTCCAGGGGTCCTGAGTTCAATTCTCAGCAACAACATGGTAGCTTGCAACCATCTATAATTAGATTTGGGGCCCTCTTCTGGCATGTAGGCATACATGCAGGCAGAACATTGTATACGTAATAAATAAATCTTTGGAATAATATTCTACAGCACAAGTCTGTGGGTCATTTTCCGGATTACTGATTGTTGTGGGAGGTCCCAGTCCAGTGTAGATAGTTCCAACCCTGGACAAGTGGTCCTGGGTTGAATAAGGAAGACAGCTGAACAAGCCTGTGAGCTGTGTTCCTCCATGGCTTCTGCTTCAATGCCTGCCTCCAGGTTCCTGTGCTGGCTTTCCTCAAAGGTCTGTGACTTGAGAGATCAAATCATGTAATCTAAATGAACCTATTCTTTCCCAAGTTGCTTTTGGTCATGGTCTTTATTACAACAATAGAAGCAAACTAAAACAACGGTTTCTTGGTCTAACTAAAATTTTTAAAAATATATGGTCATCTCCCTGTATCTTCCAAAGTCAGTTTCCTGAGCAAGATGAATGGAGGTCCTGTTCTAGGCAAGCTAGCAGTATTGACTTGAGGTTATCTGTTAGAATTTCATAGCTTAATTTCATTGCTAATTTGGGGAACAGGCCAGTAAAACAAAAGCTTAGGAGAACTTCCAAGAAGATAAAATCCTATTATAAAGTTTATAGAAGCAGGCTCTTTTAACAGCAATAAAACTGCAATACCCACATCTGCTCTCATGGTATGCTACATTTCACTGTGGCCTTCTTTTTAATTGAAATCTCTTACTTATGTTTTAAGATAATGTCCTTCACAGTTTTTGTCATGCCTTTGTGCTGCATGCACACACACACATGCACACACACTAAGTTGCAAGATTGTTTGCTAACTAACTTGAATGTCACTTAATACATATGTGCAAACAGAACTATATGACTGTAGGGAGCAGATGAAGCCCTGAATAAATGAATATTGTTGACGTGAGCAAAGTCATGTCAAGGACCCCAATATTTCTGACCCATATGAATGGTAAAGCCTTCCCTAAGTCAGGCTCAGGGCAATGACAAGGACCTCACCTAGGAGTATGGATGTGATGAACAATTGACCTTTAGCTGAAACTAGTACATGCAGAAACTATCAACCATAGCCACCTCCTCCTTGTTCAGCTGTATACCATAAACCTGCCTCCTCCATCAGCTGTGCTGGCATGTCTCTATCAGAGAACACAGCACATACAATCCGAGCTTTTCTGCATATGTGTCTGTGTCTGTCCTTTCTTCAATCCTTCATTACCCTAGTCAGGTGAATCCCAAAGCCATGCAGGGCATGGCATGTAACATTTTTTCATAAGTACAATTTTAAAATATTATCTCTTTCCTTTATTATATCATAGGCTTCCCCCCTGCTTTTTGTTGTTCTGGGTTTTGAACCCAGAGCCTCTCACATGTCAAACAAGGGCTTATCACTGTGCTACATCCAGATCCTACTTCCCATTTTAATATAATTAAAAATGCATAATATTCTTAAAAAGAATAATTTATCTTTTTTTAATGCTTATAGTTTTTACCTTGAACATACTACAAAGCCCATGTGTTGAAGACAATTTCTGCTTTGTATAAAATTAGGAAGTGGTAGAAATGCTAAGAGATGGGTCCCAATAGAAGGATGTGGGCCACTAGATCCGTGCTCAAGAGGGGAATATTGACACTCTGAATCCTCTTCCTCTCTCTCAGGCCTCCATGGGCAGGAAATAAGCAGCTTCCATGGCCACATGCTTTTTCTGTAATGCACTGACCCACTGCAGGTCTAATAGCAATAGTTCAGACATTTCCAGTGCTCAGGTAAATAGACCTGTCCTCTTTCAGGTGGATTACCTAAGTTACGTGGGCACAGTAATAGAAAAAAGCATATTCAAGCCAAGATGGTCAGATGGAACCCCCATTGTACATCCCTGCTCTTCAGCAGCCCACATCACCAGTGGAGGGGTCTAGGTAGTTTTTGCATCACCTGGCTCTTCTCTAGGAGATATCAGTAGGGATCAGTGTCAGACCATTTCACATGAAGTAGTATAGCAGTGTGTACACATTACGAGTAGTTTGTTTGTATTGTTATTTACAGTTTAACTTTGAATTGCAAAGGTCTTTAAATTTTAAGAAATACATTTAATTTTTCCTCTTTTTTCATCTATCAACTCCAAGGAGTTTGCAATGTATGGTGTAGATGTGATTTAAATATTTATATAATAGTTAAAAAAGAAAAGTAAGGTGAAAAGTAAGAAATGTCATTTATAACAAGGTATTGACATATTTATATGACATATTTATAAATTATCATATTTTGTTTAGCAAACTAGTGTTAATGCTGCATAGTTTCATAGATAACATGAGTCTTTTGCTTGGTGTACTGAATGATAGATAATATCTACTTTTAGGATTATTTATGTTTTAATTAATTTATTTATTTGTTTTTTTTGAGACAGAGTTTCTCTGTAGAACCTTGGCTGCCCTGGAACTCACTTTGTAGACTTGGGTGTCCTTGAACTCAGAGATCCACCTTCCTATGCCTACTGTGTGTTCTAACTAAAGGTGTGCACCACCACCCAGCTCTCTGTAGCCAGTAGTAATGAGTAATCTGAAGTAAACTCACACCTGTCTGCAACACCTGGAAGGGGCACAATTCCATGTTTTTGTAGAAACGGAGGTCATATGACTCTGGGTTTCTTGGAAATTTCTCACAAACACTCAGAAATCTCCTAGCATGACTTTATCCTTGGACCATTTTCTGCCACCCAATAAACTAGAATTTGAGGAAAATGTGCCTAAAAGAACACAAGGCCCCACTACCATTTGAATAGTAGCTACTTATTTTAATATTTTTCAATTCAGTCACTGAATCTGGCTTTCTCTCTGAATTCCACACAGAGCAAACACAATTCTGTCATAAAATACCTGGTTTCTACACACAAGTTAGGACAAACTACACCAAAAAGAAGTCAGTACAAAGCCAGCAGGGGCTGTGTGATGTGCAGTGGGCAACATGTACTTTGCAAAACTCTGCTAAACAAAGGAATTGAATACATGGTGGGCTGGAGAGATGGCTCAGAGGTTAAGAGCACTGGCTGCTCTTCTAGAGGTCCTGAGTTTAATTCCCAGCAACCACATGGTGGCTCACAACCATCTGTAATGAGATCTGAATACACGGACAAAACAAATGAGGGACAATTAAGGAATGAAATATCTTAAATATTATTAATCAAGAAATGGTACTGTACTTTCTAAGAAAAAAATTACCATTACATGATCTAGTTAACACAGTAATGAATTTAATGAAGGTTAGTGCATTGGAAAAGTATTCAGATAACAGCTGAGAGCTAGGAACACCAGATGCCAAAAGCACCCCCACCTTGTAGATTCCACAGTGATGGTAGCTTTTGTAGGCTACTTCCTTTGTCAGAAGTCTTCTGTCAGACCTTTTCCTGTTGCTGTGATGAAATCCCTTGGCAAAAGCAACTTTAGAGAGAGAGCATTTGTTTGAGTTCATAGTTCATGGATTCAGTCCATCATAGCAGGGAAGTCAAGAAAAGAGCTTTCAAGAGCTGATCACACCACATCTACAATCAGGAAGCAGAGAGAGCTGAATGTCTATGCTCTTTTTTTCCCCACTTTTATAGTCTAAGATCTAAGCCCAAGGCATGGCACAGCATCTTTGATTACCTATGTAAGACCTGTACAAGCTTGGTCCCATCAACATTTTATCATAAATTAAAAAGGGGCATATGAAATTTCTGTTCCCCAAGGAGCTATTGGAAGTTGATGGTTATTGGTACAGAGGGAGACAGTTCTTCAGTGATGTACCCACTGGTAATTTGCCCATGTTCCTGTAACTACCCCTTATCCACAGTCATATAAGTAACCCTAATTAAACTCATTGGTTTTCAAAACAAAATATTTGAGGGTAGAATGAAGACTAGTTTAGAAGAGGAAGGGGGTCAGCAGGAGTGATGGGAGGACAAGTGAGAGGAAATGGAGGGAAAATATATATGTATGAAAATGTTATAATGAAGCATATTTTCATGTATAATTAATATATGCCTCCCCCCTTTTTTTCCTAGGCTCTAAATCCAGAACCATGTGGCCAATGGCCAGAGCTGCCAAATTCTGCTGTTTGCTGGGACTGAAACTTGGCTCCTGCTTTCAATTACATTTGCATCAGTTTTCTGTTGTTAATGGTTACCTTTCCTGCTTAAGCTTTCCTTTAACTCCTTTTCACATGCTGAGCTAGGTGGGGTCTTGCCCTGAGGTCATCACTCCCTAAAGTCCATTTAGCATCTGACTTTTCTTTAAGGTTTTTAATCTCTCTCTTTTTCTCCTCACAATGTACATTTATATTTCTCCTTGCCTCACTTGCTCCTTTTCACTGTACAGCTGTATAAGAATGACTAATAACCACATGACACAGTCGATACTAGTCTGTCTTGAAATCTCCTCTGCCAATGGCATTAACCTAAAACTTTTTAATTAACCTCAGGTAGATTTTTAGGACAGGTAAAGAAAATAGCCACATTGCCAATATATCACAAGAATGGTCTCTAGGACACTTGCTTATATTCTTTGCCTCTAAAATTTCCAGATCTGAACCCCCAACTTAAAATCTCCCTCAGACTGCCTTCTATGCTCCTACTACGATGGCCAATTAAGTACCCTCTTAAAATGCCCAGCTGATTTTCTAGTACAAAATTCCAAAATCTTATGTATTACTCCAGCAAGCAGCATGGTCAGGCCTATGGAGCAGTACCCCACTCCCAGTATCAACTTCTGTCTCAGCCACTGTTCTAGTGCTGTGAAGGATGCTATGACTAGAAACTACTAAAAAAGAAAGTAAGTATTCATTCTTTTTCAAATCACCACACTTGACCATGTCTAGCAATTACAAGGTCACCAACTTTTTCATCATAGTTTGTATTAAAGCTTTTGAACTTCAGAATGAAATCAAACTTGTCCTGAAACTTTCCTATGCCAGCTTATCCACAGGAATTACTTTGCTAGCCCCATCTTCTTAAGACCTGCATGTATTTTGTCATTTTGGATATAATCATGTTCTACCTTAGCATGAATTTTACTTTCTTCAAGGCAGTAGAAATAAATGGAACATCCTGTGTCCATAAATTGACAGTAGGTAGCCCTGAGCAGACAGAATGGTTCCTTCTCTGTAGACTCAGCTGCAGACAGTCACTGATCCAGGCCAGCACAGTAGAGTGGCTCGGGTTGTCATTGGTGATTGATGTTGAACACACATCAGTCTTTGTTCTTGTCTTGAGGAAAAGAATCTGGTCAAAACAGGTTAAGTGGGAGTTTATTTAATAAAGTGATTCCCAAGCAAAGCAAGCACTGCACAGAGACTGGATGAGATGCTCTGAAGACAGCAGGGCACACATAACAGTGAGTTCTTACTTTTACTGAAGTTTTCATCAATGTTCAGGAAGTAGGTAGCACATTCACTGGGGTAAGGTAACTGTTTTCCCTTCCCAAATCATGATGAAACACATCTCCCTTTAGAGAAATCCTTTCCATGATTCTCTAATGAAGCCTACAAAGTGAGAGGGAAGACAGCAAGACTACAATATAAATATGATAATGAAGGTGAGGTCTTCTGCAGATGTAAGTCATGTTTCTGCACAAGTGGGGGAAAATGCTCTGGTGCCTTAGGTTGTTTTCTGTTGTTGTTGTTGTTGGTTTCTTGGTTTGAGACAGAATCTCAAACCAGGCTGGCCTGGAACTTGCAGACTGGCCTTGAATGCACAGAGATTTGCCTCCATCTGTATCTGGCAAACTAGGATTGAAGGCATGCATCACCATGCCTGATCTCACATTGGCTACTTTTTTAATAAAAGTATAGACTCATGGGTATTTATTTAATACATAAGAGTTATAATCCAAAACTATTTTATTTTATTTTATTTTGTTGCCTGACCTGTTCCCACCTTGGCTGTAGGGGTTTGCCCTTGATTTTTGTGTCGTTTTGTAAATATCTATCAGTGTAGTGTTTTGCTTCTTAGCCATCTTTTAAATTTTTTTAAATTTATTTTTTAAATTACACTCATGGTATTCATTACTTACACTCATGATATTAATCACATTTGTGGTATTCATAGATTACATTTGCAGTATTCATTCAAATATATATATATATATATATATATATATATATATATATATATATATATATATGCATAGGAGGTCTTAAATACAGGCTTACAGCACAATGGGAGGACCCCCGAGGGCAGACGTTCACTACTGATGTTTTACAATCTTGCATCTAAGCTGTTAACGCCCATTATTCAGGATACACAGACAAGGAACTTCCCTTAAGCATTCAGGAGGGTGGAACCTGGCAGGGAATTAGCATAGGAAGGATATCAAGGTCAAGGTCCACAAGCAAGGCAACAGTTACCTAAAATGGGGGCCAGGGCCCTGCAGGTCCCCCTTTTATTAAAAAATGAGCTTCTGACTTGGGTTGCATGGGACATCAGCAGGTCATCTTACCTGTCATGGAGACACCTGCCCAGTCCACACAGGTGCTCTGTCTTAGGTTGGTGAATGCCCCCCAGGCATTACCCGTCTCTGAATACTCATTATCATACCAGCTCAATCATGTGTGAGCTGCATAGTTAATTGCTGCCAAAGATCTCAAAGTGGCACTGGGCTTGCAATCTGTGTGTTCAATGCAGAAAAGACCAACAGAGATCCTATCTCATCCATAGCCAGTAGGCTAAAGGCAACTGAGATATTCCCTTCCTTAACGAGCCATACTGTACATTGGAGTCCTTGTAAGATAGTATCCCAAAAGCAACTAGAACTTGAGTTTATAAATTTATAATTTTCAAAGCCAATCGAGATGTATATAACTACTGAATTAAATTTATCATGCCCAATAGAATGAAAGATTAACTAAATGTGGTAGCTAATTTTTATTGCTAGGGTCTCCACAGTGCTAGCTGTAGTAAGCAATTATGAAATGGTAATCCTAGAAACAGTAGCAGCGGTGTGTACCATTCCTATAACAGCAACAGCAGCAGCAGCAATGTCAAATTCTCTTCTGGATTGTGTGGACATCCACTGGCATGGATACAACTCCAGTAACACGAACTGCCAAGGCCCGTTTTTCTTGATCCCAGCATGACTTTGGCTGGCAGCTCTTCTGGAGAATCAAATCTCATGGCTACAGTTCCTAGGCTTACATTAATGCTTGCCAAAGCTGGCCATATTAGGCTTTCAATCTCCATTGGCATCAGAAGGGTAGATTTTTTCATGAAGACCCATTAGGTCTCTGTCATGTTGGGCTTCAGCAGGAGCCACAGGGAGCGTTCAGTGCTCAGGAATCCAAAGAGAAACCTCATTGTCCTGAGGAAAGACATAAACCAAACACTGGGGCCACATCAACACTAGATTGGGTCTCCTCCATGTGCTAGTAGAAAGATCCTTCCATCACTCCAGAGGGTGATTTGCAACAGGAGCCCTCCAGTGCTTATCTGCATCGGATCCTCCAGCAGAATCCACCAATAAATTCCAGCAGAATCCACCAATTAAAAAAACTTTAAAATATATAAAACAAGGGAAAGAATAGAATGTGGAGAGGAATGATGAGTCCCTAGTTCTCCCTTTTTTAACTTTAGTAAAATGTTTGTTATTTAATATTTCAAATTTTTCTTTTATTTTTATTGTTTAAAAATGATTAATTTATTTTTCTTTTCTCAGCTTGATAAAGAGTATGCATTCTTATCTTAATAGTGAGATGTTTCATTGAGGCTTGTTTCATTGAGTAAAACTGAAATTTATTATAGGCCACAGTTATCTTAGGGACCTCCATGCTATATATATAGCCTCCATGGTTCTGTGGGTTGTAGTCTGATTATTCTTTATTTTATATCTAGAATCCACTTATGAGTGAGTACATACCAAGATTGTATTTCTGGGTTTGGGTTACCTCACTCAGGATGATTTTTTTTCTAGTTCCATCCATTTTCCTGCAAATTTCATGCTTTCATTGTTTTTCTCTGCTGAGTAGTATTCCATTGTGTATATGTACCACATTTTTTTCATTCATTCTTCAGGTAACAGGCATCTAGGTTGTTTCCAGGTTCTAGATATTACAAATAGTGCTGCTTTGAACATAGCTGAGCATGTATCTTTATGGTATGAATCAGCATTCCTTGGGTATATGCCCAAGAGTGAGATGGCTGGGTCTTGAGGTAGTTTGATTCCTAATTTTCTGAGAAACCACCATACTGATTTCCACAGTGGTTGTACAAGCTTATATTCCCACCAACAGTGGAGGAGTGTTCCCTTTGCTCCACATCCTCTCCAACATTGGCTGTCATTGGTGTTTTGATTGTAGCCATTCTGACAGGTGTAAGGTGGTATCTCAGAGTCGTTTTGATTTGCATTTCTCTGATGATTAAGGATGTTGAGCATTTCTTTAAATGTCTTTCAGCCATTTGTGATTCTTGTTTTGTGAATTCTCTGTTTAGCTCTTTAGCCCATTTTTTAATTGGACTGTTTAGTATTTTGATGTCTAGTTTCTTGAGTTCTTTATATACTGTGGAGATCAATCCTCTGTCAGATGTGGGGTTGGTGAAGATCTTTTCCCATTCTGCTGGCGGTCTTTTTGTCTTATTGACTGTGTCTTTTGCCCTGCAAAAGCTTTTCAATTTCGAGAGGTCCCATTTATTAATTGTTGTGCTCAGGGTCTGTGCTGTTGGTGTTTTATTTAGGAAATGGTCTTCGGTGCCAATGCGTTCAAGAGTGCTTCCTACTTTCTTTTCTATTAAGTTTAGTGTAACTGGATTTACGTTGAGGTCTTTGAACCACTTGGACTTGAGTTTTGTGCATGGTGACAGATATGGATCTATTTGTAATCTTTTACATATTGAGATCCAGTTATGCCAGCACCATTTGTTGAACATGCTTTCTTTTTTCCATTGTACAGTTTTGGCTTCTTTGTCAAAAACCAGGGGTTCGTATGTGCATGGATTAATGTCAGGGTCTTCAATTCGATTCCATTGGTCCATATGTCAGTTTTTATACTAGTACCAAGCTGTTTTTATTACTATAGCTCCATAGTAGAGTTTGAGGTCAGGGATGGTGATGCCTCCAAAGGTTGCTTTATCGTATAGGATTCTTTTAGCTATCCTGGGTCTTTTGTTTTTCCATATGAAGTTGAGTATTTTTCTTTCCAAGTCTGTGAAGAATTGTGTTGGGATTTTGATGGGGATTACATTGAATCTGTAGATTGCTTTGGTAAGATTGCCATTTTTACTATGTTAATCCTACCTATCCATGAGCATGGGAGATCCTTCCATTTTCTGATATCTTCTTCAATTTCTTTTAGAGATTTAAAGTTCTTATCAAAAAGGTCCTTCACTTGTTTAGTTAGTGTTATCCCAAGGCATTTTATATTATTTGTGGCTATTGTAAAGGGTGATGTTTCTCTGACTTCTTTCTCAGCCCTTTTATCATTTGTGTATAGGAGGGCTACTGATTTTTTTGAGTTGATCTTGTATCCTGCCACTTTACTGAAGGAGTTTATCAGCTGTAGGAGTTCCCTGGTAGAGTTTTTGGGGTCACTTATGTACACTATCATATCATCTGCAAATAGTGAAAGTTTGACTTCTTCCTTGCCAATTTGTATCCCTTTGATCTCCTTTTGTTATCTTATTGCTCTAGCTAGAACTTCTAGTACTATATTGAATAAATATGGGGAGAGTGGACAGCCTTGTCTTGTTCCTGAATTTAGTTTCTCTCCATTTAATTTGATGTTGGCTTGCTATAAATTGCCTTTATTATGTTTAGGAATGTTCTTTGTATTCCTGATCTTTTTAAGACCTTAATCATGAAGGGGTGTTGGATTTTGTCAAAGGCTTTTTCAGCATCTAAGGAGATGATCATGTGGTTTTTTTCTTTCAGTTTGTTTATATGGTGTATTACATTGACAGATTTTATTTTGTTGAACCATCCTTGCATCCCTGGGATGAATCCTACTTGGTCATGATGGATAATTGTTTTGATGTATTCTAGGATTCGATTTGCCAATATTTTGTTGAGTAATTTTGCATCAATGTTCATGAGGGAGATTGGTCTGTAGTTCTCTTTCTTTGTTGCATCTTTGTGTGGTTTGGGTATCAGGGTAATTGTAGCCTCATAAAAAGAGTTTGGTAGTGTTCCTTCTGTTTCTATTGTGTGGAACACTTTGAAGAGTATTGGCATTATTTCTTCTTTGAAAGTCTGGTAGAATTCTGCACTGAAAGCATCTGGTCCTGGGCTTTTTTTTGGTTGGGAGATTTTGGTGACTGTTTCTATTTCTTTAGGGGTTATTGGTCTATTTAAATGGTTTATCTGGTCTTGATTTAATTTTGGTATGTGGTATTTATCCAGAAAATTGTCCATTTCTTCCTGGTTTTCCATTTTTGTGGAGTACAAGCTTATGAATATGATCTGATGATTCTCTGGATTTCCTCGTTGTCTGTTGTTATGTCTCCATTTTCATTTCTGTTTTTGTTAATTTGGGTGCTCTATCTTTGCCTTTTGGTTAATTTGGCTAGAGGTTTGTCTATCTTGTTGATTTTTTCAAAGAACCAACTCTTTGTTTCATTGATTTTTTTTTGTATTGTTCTCTTGTTTTCTATTTTGTTGATTTCAGCCCTCAATTTGATTATTTCCTGGCATCTATTTCTCCTGGGTGAGTTTGTTTCTTTTTATTCTAGAGCTTTGAGTTGTGCTGTTAATTCATTGGTATGGGATTGCTCCATCTTCTTTATGTGTGCATTTAGAGCTATGAATTTTCCTCTTAGCACTGCTTTCATGGTGTCCCATAAGTTTGGGTATGTTGTACTTTCATTTTCATTGAATTCTAGGAAATCTTTAATTTCTTTCTTTATTTCTTCCTTGACCCATTGATGTTTCAGGTGGGCATTATTCAGTTTCCATGAGTTTGTAGGTTTTCTATAATTTTTGTTGTTGTTGAGGTCTAACTTTAAGGCATGGTGGTCTGATAAGATACAGGAGGTTATTCCAATTTTTTTGTATCTGTTGAGATTTGTTTTATGGTCAAGCATGTGGTCAATTTTTAAGAAGGTTCCAGGGGGTGCTGAGAAGAAGGTATATTCTTTTGTGTTAGGATGGAATGTTCTGCAGATACCTACTAAGTCCATTTGAGTCATAACATCTGTTAGGTCCTTTATTTCTTTGTTAAGTTTCAGTCTCATAGATCTGTCTTTTGGTGAGTGTGTTAAAATCTCCCACTACTAATGTGTGGGGTTTGATGTACGTTTTAAGCTTTGATAGTGTTTCTTTTATAAATGTGGGTGCTTTTGTATTTGGGGCATAAATGTTTAAAATCGAGACTTCATCTTGGTGGGTTTTTCCTGTGATAAATATGTAATGTCCATCCTAATCTATTTTGATTGATTTTAGTTTGAAGTCTATTTTATTAGATATTAGGATAGCTACACCAGCTTGTTTCTTGGGTCCATTTGCTTGGAAAGCCTTTTCCCAGCCCTTTACTTGGAGGTGGTGTCTGTCTTTGAAGTTAAGGTGTATTTCTTGTATGCAGCAGATGGATGGGTCCTGTTTTCTGATCCATTCTGTTAGCCTGTGTCTTTTTATAGATGAGTTGAGACCATTGATATTGATGGATATTAATGACAATGATTGTTAATTCCTGTTTTTTTTTGTGGTTGTGTTGCATTGTCCTTCTTTGGTGTATGTTGGTGTGGGATTATCTATTGCTTGATTTTTCATGGATGTATTTAGCTTCTTGGGGTTGGATTTTCCCTTCTAGTGCTTTCTGTAGGGCTGGGTTTGTGGACAGGTATTGATTAAATCTGGTTTTATCCTGGAATATTTTGTTTACTCTTCCTATGATGATTGAGAGTTTTGCTGGTTATAATAGTACGGGTTGGCATCCGTGGTCTCTTAGTGTCTGCATAAGATTTGTCCATGACCTTCTAGCTTTCATATTCTCTATTGGGAAGTCTGGTGTTATTCTGATGGGTTTGCCTTTATATGTCACTTGGTCTTTTTCCTTTGTGGCTCTTAATATTTTTTCTTTGTTCTGTGTGTTTAGTGTTTTGATTATTATGTGGCGAGGGGACTTTTTTTGGGACCAGCCTATTTGGTGTTCTGTAAGCTTCTTGTATCTTCATAGGTATTACCTTCTTTAGGTTGGGAAAGTTTTCTTCTATGATTTTGTTGAATATATTTTCTGTGCCTTTGAGTTGGTATTCTTCTCTTTCTTCTATCCCTATTATTCTTAGGTTTGGTCTTTTCATGGTGTCCCAAATTTCTTGGACATTTTGGGTCATGACTTTTTTGTCTTTAGTGTTTTCTTTGACTGACGAATCTATTTTCTCTATTGTGTCTTCAGTGTCAGAGATTCTCTGTTCCATCTCTTGCAATCAGTTGGTTATGCTTGTTTCTGTAATTCCTGTTTGTTTAGTCAGGTTTTCTATTTCCAGCATTCCCTCAGCATGTGTTTTCTTTATTGTCTCAAATTCATTTTTCAGATCTTGGAATGTTTCTTTCATCTGTTTAATTGCTTTTTCTTGGCTTTCTTTGATTTCTTCCCATTTTTGTTCATTTTTTTTCTTCCATTTCTTTAAGGGAGTTTTTTATTTCCTCTTTAATGGAGTTTTTCATTTCCTCTTTAATGGAGTTTTTCATTTCCTCTTTAAGGAAAGTTTTTATTTCCTCTTTGAGGGAATGCTTTATTTCTTCTTTAATGGCCTCTATCATCTTCTTAAAGTCATTTTTAGGATTGATTTCTTCTGTTTCTTCTGTCTTGGTATGTTCAGGTCTTGCAGGTGTAGAATCACTAGGTTCTGATGTTGACATATAGGTCTTTATGTTGTTGCCTGTATTTTTGCACTGGTGTCTACTCATCTCTTCCTCTGCTCGGTGCAGGCAGTGTCTGTGTCTGAGAGTGCCTCCCTTGTTCTAATTTTTAGTCTTGGTTCACTAGGAGTTCTTGGTTAAATTGGTGCTGTTGGGCTGTTTCTTCAGGAGCAGCTAATCTCAGTCGGTGAAGTATATACTTATAATTCTGGTGATCTGGTTTGTTGGCTGGGTGGCACCTTCTTCTGTGTTCTCAGGTCATGTTTTGTTCATTTGTCAACTCCTCAGCTGATCTTGTTTCCTCAAACTTCAAACTGGAGGGGTCTGAATCCTCTCCCAGATGGATTTCAGCTGAGCAGTGTAGTCTCACCAACACCTCCAAGTTGTTGGTTTCACAGGATCAGCAGCTGTGCCCTGGGTTGGCCTCAGTCGGAGTGTTCAGATTTGTTCTGGTTCCATCCCATGGAGATGGCTTTTTCCCTGGGTGTTGGGATTAAAGGCATCCCTGTTCCAAGCTCTTGATTAAGCGCTTGTTTTCACTTCAGTGGGTAATAGCTCAGTTTTTGGTCTTTATTGCAACTGTGTTTCGGCCACCACTTGCTGGGCCTGCCTGCCTCTGTGCCAGGCCTGTCTGTCTCTGCTGGCCACCACCGGGCCCTCCTGCCTCTGCCTGCCACCACCGCCGCCGGGCCTGTCTACCTCTGCGGGCTGCCACTGGGCCTATCTGTCTTTGCTGGCTGCCGCCGCCAGGCCTACCTTCACCTTGGCTATTTATATAGCAAGAAAAGCCATCTGCCTCCTGGAGAACTTTTAGCCACAAAAAAGCATTCTGACCATTAGAAAGCAGAGCTGCCAAGTTATAAGTGTAATTTTTGTCATTAGCCCCATGGCTGTGTGTCAGTTAAGAAAACAAACTTTATCATGACAGTGGGCCAGGGTTTACCAATGGCTTGCCAGGCTGCACAAACAGGAAACAGGACTTAGGCTGTAGGACTCTCCTTCCTAGGAGCTGCTCTGCTGCCCTCCCACCTCTGTCCTCCCACTGGTCTCCCGTCTGTCTCTGTCCCATTTAAACTACCCATCTGTGCCTTCCCAAGCCTTCAGATGTGCTTCATGTAAACACTCTTTCTCTCTGCCCCCCTCTCCCTCCAAACTGATTTAGGAAAAAGAAGACATCCTGTTCATAAGATCTGAATGAAATGCATTTGGTGGCAAAGATATCAAATTGCTGTCTCCTTTGCAGCACTCCTTATTCATATTCCCTCTCTAATTGAGGGCAGGCAAGAAGGGATCTTCCAGTATATAAATGCTACACTTTTCTCCTTAGGTGAACTGTATTTATTGATTGCATGTTGATTTCTCCCATACTCAAAGGGAAGAAACAGACTACACGTCACAGGAAAGCTGCTCCAGTTACTGTTATGGCTTCGATTTCTTCCACAAGTTCATGACCATAAACTTTGATTCCTATAGTGACAGCAACATTGGAAAATGACACAAACTTTTAGGAAGTGAAGGGCTAAGTATCTCTCCAGCCCCCTCCTCTGTCTCTGTCTCTCCTTCCTGACTCTAGTTGTGAGCACTTGCTCCAACATCCAGTCCACAGTGTGCCACCCTTGCCAGAGCTCAAAGAATAAGATTGCTTGACCTTGGGCTGAAAAACTCTGACCCCTAACGAACTTCTGTTTACCTAATAAAAAGCTCAAGCTTTCATTATAGCAGCACAAAGCTGACTAGCAGAGTTTTATCCATACAGAGATGAAAACTCTATACCAAGTGGCTTAGGTGAATACATTGGGAAGTGCTGAGGGATGTCTTTCAGTACATTGTGAATACATGTTGTTCCCATTGGTTAATAAATAAACTGCTTTGACCTGTGGCAAGTCAGCTTATAGGCAGGCAGGAATCCAAGCAAAGAGCAAGAAAGAGAACCATTTAGAGCTGGCTGTCCTCTGCTGGGCCAGGAAAACCTTGCCTCTGCTTCTGCTTCATTCCTTAATAAATTCATATCTTCTACAGTGAAGAATGTGTCCAAGGAAGGCTTGTGCTTGCAAATGAGTTTTTGTTTCTCATATTTCTCAGAAAATGCCCCTACTTAAAGCATGCCAACTTAACTGTTAAACCATGTGTTAGACATAGAAGACTCTAAGACTGAATGTTGTCTTAACTAGAGTGGACATGTTAGTTCATATTTGGGTAACTCCAAAACTTGCCTTCGATAAATGTTCTTTTGGGGTAGATACTTCAATTGGAGGAAGGAAGACTCACCCCATTAAATTCCAGAAAGGAAAGTTTATCTCTGTCCCACCCCGTCCCACAGCTGCTCAGTTCCAAGTAAACACATAGGCTTATATTAACTATAAACTGTATGGCTTATGGCTCAGATTTCTTTATAGTTAGCTCTTTCATCTTAAATTAACCCATTTTTATTAATCTATATGTTGCCACACAACTGTGGCATCACCAGTGTGTTGGCATCTTGTTGTTCCTTGGTCGGGGGGATCGTGTCTCCTCTTCCCGCCTGTCTCTTTCTTGTCTCTCTGCTTGGGTTCCCGCCTGCCTCTAAGCTGACTTGCCATAGGCCAAAGCAGCTTATTTATTGACTAATGGGAACAACATATATTCACAGCATACAGAAAGACATCCCACAGCACTTTCCCTTTTATGTCTAATCAAATAGGAAGGTTTTAACTTTAACACAGTAAAATTATATATAATAAAACAGTTATCAAGCAAGAATTATAGTTACAATATTTAGTATATTTGTATTTGGTAAAATTAAAGAAAATAAATATTCTATCTTTTCTATATTTGTGAGTCTAAAGTTTATCTAATTTACCTTTTATGACTAAGGAAAACTATAATTATAATTATCTAGTCTTCAACTCCATCAAAGACCCAAGAAGGATGTAATATTAACTAAGTAAACAGGAAATGCATTGTAAGCAACTTCCAAAATTCTAGAAATGACAGAGACATTTGGTTGCCTGGGCAGTCACCCAAAGTTCCTCTGCAATGTTTGGGCATCCATCTTCAGCCTATAGGCCTAGAGTCTCTGGCAGACTTTTTTTTGTGAAGCAGGAAATTTGAAAGATTGTCTCACCTCTTGGCAGAGCTCATCAGTCACTTTCCTGGGTGTCCTGCAGAATGTCTGGTAGTATATTCTGTGAAGCAGGAGCTGAAGGACCATGTCACCTTGTTTGGCAAAGTTCAGTGATCACTTTCCTAAGGGTCCTGTATGTCCAGTTTATACAATATACTGTGAAGCAGTCCAGGCAAGAGCAGTTTCTTGCCCAAATGACTAACTTTTGTGCTGTTGGATGTTCTGTATGTTATGTGTATTGATTGATTGGGTAATAAATAAAACACTGATTGGCCAGTAGCCAGGCAGGAACTATAGGCAGGACAAAGAGAAGAGAATTGGGGGAAGTGGAAGGGTAAGGCAGAGAAACACTTCCAGCCACCACATGACAAGCAGCATGTGAAGATGCTGGTAAGCCATGAGCCACATGGCAAGGTATAGATTTATAGAAATGGGTTAATTTAAGATATAAGAACAGTTAACAAGAAGCCTGGGCCGTTAGGCCAAACAGTTTGAATAATATAAGTGTCTGTGTGTTTATTTTATAAGTGGGCTATCAGACTGTTGGGGCTTGGCGGGACCCGGAGAGAAAACTCTTCAGCTACACTTTTGCCACAAGGAAAGCAAACTCCACGTGGAGTTTCATATCATCTTCTCTGAAGTAGATTGGTGCTGCCCAGAGCAGACATGTATCAATGTCCAGAAAAGTCTAAGTTCTTAAAACATTTTAAATGCCAAATTCTGTAGGTCTTTAAAGTGTTTGAAGACTACCTATCCATCTGACATCTATAAAACCTAACTAACACAACTATAAGCTTGATTATTAAAATGACTATTAAGTTGTATTTCTTAATTACATATTACATTTTTGAATAAGCGACATAAACATAATACTCTAAAAAAGAGTAGAAATATACATATGGCATAACAAAATTAACTTTAAATTTGTATCAATAAACCAAATCCACATCAATGTAAAGTATTTTGAGGTTAACAGATTTTTTTTATCAAAGTAGAATCAATATATCTTTTTTTATCATATCCACCTTTTTTCTTTAGAAAGATATTGCATTTATAATCAATCCCCTTTCAATAAAAACAGACATACATAAACAATATTTTGGGAATTTGAGTGTATCTTTTTGTACTGCTTCCTGCTGATTGGGTGCACTAGCAATCTTATAGGGATCCTGAGAAAATTTAGAATTATGGTCAAGTCTTGACTGTAGTAGTCTGTGAGGATGTATCCTCTCAGCCAGTTTCCTTGAAGCTGTTCTGGATATTGGATCATCTGGACCATAGATCCTCTTGGAGATCTCTCAGGGGGTCTTCCTTGATGGAACTATATTAACCTGAAAGGAATCCACAATTTCTCATTTCATCTTCTGTGTAAACAAGAACAGAACCTCTTTTCCAAAGGAACATATCCTTATATGTAAATTTTGAAGTCAAAACACTTTTAAAATATACATAGTGGTTTAACTTAGTAGCCACTATAATCAAATGTCTCTCTGTAGTTAAAAATCCCAAAGACAATAAAATAATATGTGGTATTCAGATGGTGTCTGGG
This sequence comes from Peromyscus leucopus, assembly GCF_004664715.2. NCBI lineage: Eukaryota > Metazoa > Chordata > Mammalia > Rodentia > Cricetidae > Peromyscus > Peromyscus leucopus. The sequence continues at coordinate 30,895,791 of NC_051064.1, read as the reverse complement.
ATATCACATTGCATTCGATATGTTAATAGATGGATATTTTGCAAATGTTACTATCCTACTCTTCCAGCCTAAAAAATGGGCATTTTCCTCAGAACACTGATGGGGTTTCAGACACTGAGGACAAGGCAAAGTAAGAGACATAAGCAGCAATATTGCCAATATATAGCAGTGGCCCATTCTACATACTTTTCTTTCCTTTGTTTTAGTTCCCATGGTCAGCCACATACTGAAAATGTTAAAAGGAAGATGACAGAAATAAACAAAACACATTTAAACTACGTGCCATTCTAGCAATGTGGAGAAATCTCAAGTCACCTTACTCTGTCCTTCCCAGGATTTGAGTCATATGCTGATAATCTATTAGCCTCTTAGCTATTGTAATACCCAGTAGCCCTCACCTAACTTAGTAATGCCTCCAAACACAAAAGGAGCTATTCAGATTTGTCAGAGGGAAATCATATGTGTTTCCTGGTATTAAGAAGAATTCTTGATGTAATAAGTGAAAAATTATATGCTGATGTTGCTAACAGTCAGGAGAGGAGAAAGATAAAGAACAAAAGACTGATGTTTCTTGTATTACTTGTTACTATTCTAGATAGCAAATGCCACAGCCTTGATGTGTGCTAAGTGCTCAATTACATTAAAAATGCAAAACTAGCATGATGAAGCACCCTTTCATCATAGCCATGAGGCTGGGGCAGGGAGGATTATGAGTTTAAGCTTATCAAAACTCTGTTTCAGAGAAAGGTTAGAAAAGTTTGTTTGTTTATAGGAAATGTGTTTTGTGGGAGGCCAGCTGTGAGACCAGCTCCCATATTTTATCCCAGAGTACTCTTGAGGAGGGAGGGATAAGAGATTTAGATAGAAGGATAGAGGGAGAGAAACATACAGAAACACAGGAGAGCTTTGGGAAGGCCTAGATTTTTATCCACCAGCCTCTAGTGTCTCTTCTAAAGGGCTATTTATAGGAATACCAAGGGGTGGAACAAAAGACCTCCCCCTAGCTCAGCCAAAAATAGATCTTTCCAATCATCTAGAAACCATGCACATGATCAAGCAATCCTCTAATGCAGCTCTGCTGGGTAAAACAAGCTCAGATCTCACTAGGAAACCTTTGTAGGCCTCCACAATTCCCCTTTCTTGATATAAAAAAGGGCCCACAAGGTCACTCAGATAGACTATGACTGTATTAGGTCATCCTTCTTGATTAATTTTACATTCATACATTCAGGAATTTATGAAGAAGAAAGTTGAGAGTCTTTGGCTACTAGCCTATGGCAAGGATGGGTACAGAGCTTAACTAAGCTCTGAACTAGGTCCCTAATAAGAGCTTGCAAACATCCACAGTGATCTCCATAGCTGCCACACCTCTCAGTTAAGGAGTAGAGGATAATAAAGATGGAATATCTTTATTGGAATGAGTCTAAGATGACTACAGCAGTCCCAGCATCACTAAGCCCTTTCCGTGGATCAAAACTCTCTCCTAACAGATGTTTGATAAAACTTTCAAGAGACTATTTTGATTCCCAGGAGAAAACAATCATTTCAAATCATTTCAAAGTATCCACTCAAGTAAACAAAAACCCATGTTAATTATAAAAAACACTTTTAGCAGATTAAGTAGCTCATTTATGCATGTGTTCCTACCACAGCAGTAGAATTTCTGTATAAACTAACTCAATTGTGTGAGGCCTACCCCTTTCTAAACAGAGACAGAAAGAGTGGAAATCTAGGGAAATGACAGAAAAGCTCCTGTAATTATAATACTTAAGTTTTTCAGGGGCCAATGAGATCATAAAATTATATTTTAAGTTTTCATAAAAAGTATTCAAATATATCTGAAGGTAAAAGAGTAATAAAAACTTCAAGATGCTTCTAATATGATTGATTTGCTTTATCCTTTAAAAATTAATGTTTGTCCAGACTAGACAGATATAGATGGAGTAATAAAAACAATTCTTACATTTAACATTTACACTTTTTACAGACTTACATTCAACATTTAGACTTACATTCAACATTTATACTTTTTACAAATCTATATTCATAAGGAAACTTTATAGAACTATTTTATAAAATTTAGCACATATATAGAAGAGATTTTTTAGAAGAACTATTTACTAAACTTATGTGCATTAGGAAACTCTATTATCAAACATCTAGATAGAATCTCTTAACAGAAATAACTTATTTTCATTCAATGAGACAGAGTGTACACAAATCATAAGATACCATAGTAAAAATTATAAGTGAACTCAACACTGCTTTATTTCTGTTGGAGTTCATGGTCAGCTTCAATATCATTCTGAAAATTACTACAGTTCTTCTGGAGGAATGTCATTAGAGCTGACATTTCTCTGTTCCACACATCTTACCAAACTCAGGCAGCCTACAAACTTCTGAGGGTAAAATTTCCCCCTTCTTAATTTTTTAAAGCTGTTTCTTTAGATTGCCATGGGCTTTTTCCACTTGTCCTTGAGGATTATAAGAAATGCCTGTTTTATGTTCAATTTACCATCTTGCTTTTTATAGCAAATAATTCACACCTGACAGAGAAGTTGTTCACCTGTTCCCTGGAGACAAGCTAACAAAGCTTGTGGAAAACAATGTTTTTTGGTTTTTGGTTTTTTGGTTTGGTTTGGTTTTTTTTGTTGTTGTTGTTGTTGTTTTTTTGTTTTTTCGAGTTATACTGGCAGTATTTCCCTTGGTTATTTTTCTGCTAAGTTATTGGGAACATTTAAATGTTTTTTTGTCCCATTCTATCTGTCTTTTGTCTGGGCATGCTTGCCTAATCCACCTCACTTTTATGCACTACATTTCCCAAGCTGACTTTCTCTATAGATAGCATCATTACATTTCTCTAGCTATTTTTCAAACTACATTTCCCAGATTGTCTTTCTGGTCACCTGTAGTCAACTCTCCCAGTTTTGTTCACATAGTCAAAATCAAATTTCTGCTTTTTTTTTTTTTTAATGATAGGAGGTTTTTAAGTCAAGATTAAGCTCTTAACCTGCCACTGTTCCCCAGAATGGGCTGTGCCTGTCTACCCACATACACTCAGACAGGAGTTTTGGTAACTCTTTGTTCCCCTGTCTTACTGGGTCAATGAAAAAGTAAAGAGAGTACTTGAAAATAGAGCTTTTTAAGAAAGATTTTTCCCCCAATGGAAAAAGAAAAGAAAGAGCTTCCCCCCCCCCCGAGACAGGGTTTCTCTTGTGTAGCTTTGCGCCTTTCCTGGAACTCACTTGGTAGCCCAGGCTGGCCTCGAACTCACAGAGATCCGCCTGCCTCTGCCTCCCGAGTGCTGGGATTAAAGGCTTGCGCCACCACCGCCCGGCAAAAATGCTTTTTCAGAGAGCTTCTTTTCACAGCCATGGGTGCTGTGTAGCACCATGTACCTGCTTGCATTTGAGTGGGCAGCTCTTGTCACTGTTCCCGCTGGCTTTGTTTGTATGGCCAAATTTTGCCTCAGTTTTTTTTCATGGTGCCATTATAGCTACTGAGAACCTAGACTCTGCTTTTCTACACCAGCAGCTCCCTGCCCCACTGGGTCCCATACTGTCTTTGCTGTAGCCCCTCATTTGTGGGGGGAGCTGCCCCGCTTGGCTCTCCACCTGTGCTCTCCCAAGCGTCTATTGCTAGACTTTAGCTGCAGGGGATTCTGGCAGATGCTGTTTTTCTAATACCAACTGGAAGGGGAAATAAGACTGGCAGAGAGGATTTGCCCTGTTTCAAGAGTTTTTTTGTTTTTTCTTAGAGCAATTACAGGTGATTTTCTTATTCTGATAGATGTTGTTTCCAGGTGAATATAATTTTATCCCTTACATAAAGAGAAAAAAAAAATCTGAGACAAAAAAAATCTGAAAAGCTTTTAGTTTTTTAGAGATTGCTAAGTTTTTACCAAGACTTCTGTTCTTTAAACTTTGGCTTCACAGTCAAGCGGAAACTAATTTTGATTGTACAATATCAGTGGAGTGAAAAGTTTTATTTCATTCTCATCCACTTCAGGGAAAATTCTTTCCCTGTAACTCAGGGCTTAGATCCAAGCTGTTTATTGGCCAAAAGGTATTACAGGAATCTTTTTCTGCCTGTTTTCTTTCATAGTATTTTTTCATGACTCCAATTCCTCTCAGGAGTTTGCAATCATAGTCCCATACTTGGAAATCAAGGAAATAGTTCCTCTGTCTTGTTTCTTATCTTATTCTACCTTACCTTATGTTTCTTTTTACCCAATATTCCTAATTATAATGTTATTCTAAATTTCCTCTTACACTATGTTCTACCTTACACTTTTTTCTTAATTTTTATAAATAGAAATTAAGAGAGAGAGAAAACCTAGATAGAGAGAAATATATGCTGCAGCCTCACTTTTCAACTTCAGTATTTTGCTGCCTAACTTTCATTCCCAAGAATAATATACTGTCACTTTATATTTTAATTTCTTATCAGGCATGCCTCATTTTACCCTCAATGCCCCCTCTCTCCTTTCACCAAGTCCCTGGTCCCTGTTCATGGCACCATCTGTAGGTGTCCAGCTAGGAGAGTGGCTCCCATATTTTACCCCAGGTACTCTTGAGGAATGAGGGATAAGAGATTTAGATAGAAGGATAGAGGGAGAGAAACAGAAACACAGCACACCCTCAGAGGGGCTTAGATCCTTATCCAGCAGCCCCTAGTGTATCTTCTAAAGGGATATTTATAGGAATGTCAAGAGGTGGAACAAAAGAGCTCCCCCTAGCTCAGCCAAATATAGATCCTTCCAATCACCTAGAAACCATGCACATGGTCAAGCAATTCTCTAATTCAGCTCTGCTGGGCAAAGCAAGCTCAGATCTCACTAGAAACCTTTGTGGGCCTCCACAGTGTTCTACCTGAAGATAATAGCCTGTTCCAGAGAACTTTGACCCTACTTCACTCGATCTCATAGGCTTCTCATAGGCTTCATGTCATCTCACTATTCCTAGAAGGGCAAACATGTTTTAGGAAGATGTAAGGTATAAGGAAGCACATCTACTCAGCTTGTACTATAGTTTGCTCTTATGATTGTCCATTGTACTATTAGTTTTGATCTTCTCTGTGTATCTAACATATAGATTAAAGTTTATCACAGCCATGTATGTATAAGTTATGTGTGCGTGTGCATGTGTGTGTGTGTGTGTGTGTGTGTGTGTGTGTGTGTGTGGTTCTGCACTGTATGTGGTTTCAGATCTCTTTTTGGTATTTTGGACTGCATTCCCCACAGATTAGGGTCTGTTACTGTCCTATAAAATGTTGGTCTTTCTCCAGGGAAGAATTAGATTGGGAAACAAATCCACCAATAGATGGCAGTGCTGATTCAATTTCTGGATAGATTATTAAAACAGAAAAGCAGTATACTGCTGAAAATTAGCTATTTCCCCTTGGGTTTCTGCAATGCATCTTTCTCCACCTGCTACTGTCCTTGTTGTACCTCTGAGGTCTGACCTGAGCAGTTGTAGCAAACTCCTTAACTAGATGCTAGTCTCTGCCCTCTTCCAATCCACTTTCATACAAGAGGGTAAGATTTTTGTCAATCAAATATGGAAGGTGGTATCATGGCTTAAAATGCTAATCACAATCATCAAAGCAGTTTTCAATGATAGCATTATTTAGCGCCTCTTTTCTTTATTTTCTTCATCAACTTCACTATCTACACATTATTCTAAACAGTTCCTTTACACAAAGATCTTCAACATTCTGAGCCTGCTGTATAGTTAGAATACATACTATCCACACCTACCAGCATATATGCATATTTATGGATGAGTGACTTTCAATATCTGAAAGTTTCACATCTGTGAATTCAGTCAACTTTAAATGGAAACTACTTTTTTTAATGTGTCTAAAAGATGTGCACATAGAAGCAATAGTGGCTTCAATGTTAAGGGGGCAAGCACTACCTTCTTTCTAATTGGATTGGAGGAGCAGTCCTAAGGAGGGAATTCATGCCAGTACTGAAAACACTATTTTAAAAAATGGCAAAAGAGGTCATAGGACCTAGAGGAGAATGTACCACTGATGTTCTCATAAATGAACATGGTATCAAATTGCCTTCTAAGTATTTATGCTGATACCCATTGGCGAATGCTGCTCTCAGCCTTGGTCAGAGAAGCTTTTATTTACAGTAGTTAATGCTGAGACTCATAACGGGCCAAAGTGTTGGGAATAGATGACTGCTGAGGTCTCAGAACTAAATTGGACTATTGGAGAAATTATTTTGGCCACTCCACGTAGTTAAAGGGATATTTATTTAATGGCGTAACTCACAAATTAAGTAATGGGTAGGTCGCAGGGTCTGGGGAAGGTGTAACACAGTCCAGCGGTGTTCTCCGGAGCTCTGCACAGTCAATCTCCACCGGTCAGCGTCCCGTCACCGAGAGAGCGCCCCGAGAGAGCGCTGGCCCATCCAGCTCTCGGGTCCCCAGGCGCCTCCCCTCACCCCGCCTCGTAGGCGTGACAGTTGCCAGAGTCTTAATGGGGGTTGGAACTTCCAGAACCAAGCTGGAATGGCTACCCACTACATCTCCCCCTTTTTGTCTAAATAAGAAGGTTCTAAACTAATACAAGACTATATACAAAGGAATGGTTATCAAATATTGTCCAGAAATAATGAGAGATAATGACCTAGATAAGATGTAACTACAACCAATGCAAACAATATCAAGCAAGAAACACATACTAAAATCCAGAGAAGTATAGAGCATAGGTAAACAGCATGTTATAAAGATCATTCAAAGGTGTCCTATCCTAAAGAACCTGAATCTAATACTTAATATGTTCTATCTAAGATATTATATATACTAAGTTGTAACTATAACTGTTAGTCTTCAATCCCATCAAAGACCTGAGAAGGAACATAATGGTACCTGAGAAATGGTAGATGGATGCAAGCAACTTTCGGGAATCTTGCAAGAGTAGACCAAGACAGCTGGCAGCCTGGACAGTCACCTAATGTTTCTCAGCATTGTTGGTGCATTCAAATTGGCTACAGGCCTAGAGTATCTGACAGACCATTTTCAGAAGCAGGATTTCTGAAAGACCATCTTACCCTGTCTTGGCAGAGTACAGTGGTCGCTTTCCTTGTGTCCCGCTTGTCCAGAAAGGAGAGCATTGTATTTGTATTGTCAGCCATCAAGGCAAGGGCAGTTCTTTGCCCAGTAGGCCATTTTGTGCCAAAAGACAAACTTCCAAATGGAAATGTCTTAGAAGCCCAACATTCTCTCGGGATCAATTGGTGCAGCCAGGAGCAATTGTGTCTCACGTCAACAGAATTCTAAGTTATTTAAATGCCATATTCTCCAGGTCTATGAAGTGTTTGAAGATTACCTGCCCATCTGACCTATGTATCTGTAAATCTGGATAACCTAACTAATGTAACTATAGAGATGACAGGCATAGGCGACTATAAATCTATAAATCTTATCTATCGAAATAACCTAAGGACTAAGGCTTCATGTAAATAAGGTAAACAGTCTATAAGCAAATGTATGGTGAAGAACGATGACTTCAAAATTGTGACAATATACAAGATATTTATAACAGAGGTAGGAATATATAGTGCGATATGCAATATGACAATAATATTAAATATATATCAATATACCAAATATCCTAAACAGAAGTAGAACATATATAAAGTATGACAGATATAAATTTACATTTGTATCAACATAAAAATGTTTCAAATAAGAGTAGAAATATATGTACATTATAACAAATATAGTTCTGTATTTGTATCAATATACAAATTATCTTAAACAGGAGTATAAAAATAGTTTACATTTGTATCAACATATAAGATTCTATAACAGTACAAATTACAGTGCAAATTATCTAAGGTTGCTATTTTACTAAGTTTGTTTACTAGTATATACAATGATTTACCATCATATCTTATACCTATCCATTCCATTTCTTCTCCCCCCACCCCCCACCCTTTTTTTTTTTTTTTTACAATCCTGAGTTAATATTTTCTTCCACCCCCAACCCTATAACTGTCATCCATAACCCTGAGAATTATGAAACCTAAGGGAGAAGGGGTGTCGTTTTCTTAGAATTGCTTCCTGCCATTTAGGGGGTGATGTTATCTCTGTTGGGTACTGTGAGAAAGCTCAGATAGTTAAATCTCAGTTAGACTAACTGTAGGTTCTGCAGCAAGTTTTAGAGTAATGGGTAAGATTGTCTGAAATTCTGGCAAGAAGTGTAGTATGATGATGATTACCATGACATCATTCTGGATTGGGTAGAGTTGTTGTTGTTGGGGCCCCATCTTCCTTCTGGTGACTTCTGAGATTGCTATTGGAAAAACTTATTTGTTATCAAAAATGGGAGGTTTGGATTTAAAGAGGACATAGCATGTAAGAAAGGATTCTGAGAAATCAAGAGTAAGCATGGAGAGAATTAGAATTTAGAAGACAATGGTTCCTTTTTATTGGTTTCCTTCTGTCTCATACCAGAGGGCTCTTCTGATATGGGACTGAAGAATCTCTTAAACTTTTTTTTTAGCAATATGCTTGGGTTTAGAGAAGGAGTGAGCCAATTCCATCTCCAAAGCCAGCTTGGCTATAATTGAATTGGAACCACAACTTTTCTAGATTGATAGAGAGAAAGATGTTAGACAGTGAGATTTTACCATGTGTAGATTGGTACCAATAGATTCTTTCTTTCTGCTGTAAACATCCGGATATCCAAGGCCTTATGAGTTTTGGAAGATGGGTATTTCTATTATCCTGGAAAGACAAAAACTGAACCCAACCCCACCCTTTGATTGTTAAATTTTTCTTACAACTTGTAGAGATGTCACATTGGTGGATGATCTTTTACTTCTCTTCATCAAGGGGTTTTTCCTGTTCGAATCGAATTTTTATTAATTTTGTTGGTATCCATAGCTTTTCTTCTCCTGCAGAAACAACGGCAAAAACCCTTCCCCAACGTAGAACATATCCAGGTTTCCATTCTGAGGTCAGCACATCCTTGAAATAAACTGTTTTTTTGCCTCTTCTCTCAACCAGCTTTTCCACTGTAACTGCTGGCTATATTCTAGAACAGCTGAAATTAACTGATGCCAGTCATCTGGAATGATTCTATGTGAGGTAGACCACGAATTTAACATCTGTTTTACATATGTGGAATGTATCCCATACGTAACTACTGCTTCCTTTATATTTTTTAATTTCTACATACTCACTGCAGTCTACACAATTAGAATTGATATCTCCATTCCTTCTTCCCAAAGTCTTTTGTTCTTGAAGTCTGTCTACTTCATTGGGATTGTTTTTAATATCAGATGAGAAACATGTACTCATTTTCAAAATATTATGAAGTTCCAGACAGAGAGATATATATTGAATACATGAATTCATGGGAGAGAAAGAGAGAATATGAATATGAATCATTAAAAAGTTTATAACCAATCCTCATTATGTCTTAATACCATCATAGCAAAGCAATGGTCATTCATGAGAAGAAGGGTAGTCTGTTTTAAATTCTCTGTTGAATAAATTAGACTCTGGTATACTGAGAAAGGTAAACACAGACCACATAGTGTATGCTTTTCACAAATAGTTACCATAAAACATAAAATATAACTTTTAGAAGGAGCTTGGGTTTAATGATGAGATTTCAAATTCATCTCAAAAGGTAAAAGCAATGAAAAAATTATAAATTGGACTTTAATAAAATTTAAAATTTCTGTATTGTGAAAGATGCTATTATGAGAATGAAACGAAAAAGAAAAATAAACCATCTTGCATTAGGAGAACATATCCAAGGAAGCTCCAGTGTCATACACCTATGATTTCAGCACCAGGAAAGCTGAAGCAAAAGCAAAATGAATTCAGGCCACCCTGGCCTGCATAGCAAGACTTTCATTTAAAAACATAAAACAACAACAGAAAAGATCTAAAAAGTCTTAAAACTTACCAGTAAAGAAGGAATACAGCTAAGTGATAGAGTGATTGCCTAGCATTGGGGATTCAGTGATTTATATCCCTGGTATCACACACATACTCATACAAACAGGGGTGGGATCTTAGTCCTAGAAGATTGTGATCCTAGAATGGAATACAGAATGTATCAAGTGACATAAGAAGTGTATGACACAGGCTTTCAGAAGGAGTAGCCTGCTAAGTGAGGTTAACATCATTAGACAAGATCCTATATTAATCTTCTCTCAGGTTATCTTTTCCTTTATTTTTATCTAAAACTTCATGATGCAACCTGAGCATGCCTAGATGCATTCTTGCCCACCATGTTAACCCTTTAAATATGTGTTCCATAAACAAAAATGTACCTACCATTTTTTCTTCTTAGATTACGATCTTAACCTGGATTAAACTACTAAGGAAGTGGATAGTAGATGGTGAGAATTAGGACTCTCAGTATTGAAGTACCTACATCTCAGACCAACATAAGTAAAGCTAGTTGTCTTCAATAGAAAGAACCAGGCTCCTTGAAGAAATAGATGATTCTGGAACTGGGGCATAAAATATATGTCTAATTTATCAAAAGTTAGGACATGTTTTTAAAATGCAATGGTGAGAAGGTGTTCTCTCAAACAAACAGAATATTCAACTAGGAAACCTCCCAAAATCCAAAGCTAGAGTCCTGGGAACAGCTAGAGAAATAACATATAATTAGGTTATAGGCCAGGTTCTAAAGTAAAATACCTGTAAATCTGTACTGGCATAAATCATTGTGGAGTCTGTTCTCTCCTTCCACTATTATACAGCATCTGGAGATTGAACTTGGATCAACAGGCTTATATTGAAGCACTTTTACCCACTGAATCATCTCATCAGCCCTTAACTGAATAATTGAATCGGTCAATTAGGAGGAAGTAAGAGACAAACCTTTGATGAGGAGGAATTTGTCATCAAACACAAGGACAGTCAGAGAAAATCTACCAGCCAAGAATGCCCTGACAAGCACAGTGGCCAGATCTGGGATCCTGGGTAGAATCTGTGAGCAGAAAATGGAGCATCCTGTGAACACCAAGGAAAGCTGAATAAAGTTCAGACTACAGGTAATGCCATGTTTTCAATACTAGTGATTCCCGTGTGAGTATGTAATGTTAGTGACATGGGAAGTTGGACACAGGGCCTATGAGAACACCCTCTACAGTGCTTGGAATTCTTCTGTAAATCAAATTTTCTTAAAATAAAGGCTCTAACAGAAGCCTTAATTACAAGTTAATAATAATCTGATGTAGCTGGAGAGTTTCTCTCCAGCTCCTGCCAAGCCCAGGCAGTCCCACAGCCCACTTATAAAATAAACACACAGATCCTTACATTATTTAAACTGTTTGGCCTAATAGCTTAGGATTCTAGCTATCTAGTTCCTACATCTTAAATTAACCCATTTCTATAAATCTATACCTTGCCACATGGCTCATGGCTTACCAGTATCTTACATGTTGGTACTCATGGCAGCGGCTGGCAGCATCTCCTCACTCAGCCTTCCTGTTCCCAGAATTCTCTTCTCTGCTTGTCCTGCCTATACTTCCTACCTGGCTACTGGCCAATCAGCATTTTATTTATACAGAATGATATCCACAGCACTTCCCCTTTTCTTTTTTTTTTTTTTCCAAAAGGTAGGTTTTAATTTTAACATAGTAAAACTACATATAACAAAACAATTATCAAGCAAGAATTACAGTTACAATATTTAGTCTATTTATAATATCTAGTCTATTTGTATTTGGCAAAATTAAAGAATATATCCTATCTATCCTATATTTGTGAGTCTAAGGTTTCATATCTAACTTAAAGGAAAATTATAACTATCTAGTCGTCAACTACATCAAAGACCTCAGAAGGTCTATTACCTGAGAAACAGGAGAAGGATGCAAGCAACTTTCAGGAGCCTTGCAAGAATAGATGGAGACAGCTGGCAGCCTGGACAGTCATCTAAAGTTCCTTTGTAAAGTTGAGGCATCTGTCTTCAGTCCACAGGCCTAGAGTCTCTCAGTCACTTCTCTCCATGTCCTGTAGAATGTCTGGCAGTTTTCTCTGTGAAGCAGGAACCTGAAGGACCATTTTTGCCAAGCAAATTTCAGTGGTCACTTTCCTATGGGTCCTGCATGTCCAGTCAAACAAGCAGTCCAGGCAAGAACAGTTTCTTACCCAAATGGTTATTTTTGCCAAGAAGAAGATAAACTCCATATAGAGTGTCTTCAGTGCCCATCCTCCTCTCTGAAGTAAATTGGTGCTGCCAGGAGCAGATGTGTATCATTGTCATAAAATGTCCAAGTTATTAAAACATTTTAAATGCCATATTCTGTCGGTCTTTGAAGTATTTGAAGATTACCTATCTATCTGAAATATATCTATGTATACCTAGAAAACTTAACTAAACATGGCTACAAGTATGATTATCATAGATGACTAATTATTAATCTATTCCTTAACTATCCATTATAATTTTAAATGAGCTGTACAAACATAATACCTTAAATAAGAGTAGAAATATACAAACAGTATAACAAAATTAACTTTAAATTTGTATTGATAAACTAAAATCCATAGCAATGTAAAACATTTCTAAACAAGTTGTTATTCTCTAAAAGTAGGTTCATTAATTTACCCTTTCATCCTATCATTATCTGTAAAATCCCCCTTTCTTCTTTAGAAAGAGATTTCATGTATAATCAACCTTCTTTAAATAAAAATATTGGTTTTTCTCTGTGCCACACCAGAGGGTTCTTCTGATATGGGACACAAGAATCTCATAACCTTTTATTTTAGGAATATGCTTGGGTTTAAAGAAGGAGTGAGCCAATTCCATCTCCAAAGCCAACTTGGTATATTTGGGAATCAGGGCATAGCTTCTCTTACTGCTTCCTGCTGGATGGGGGCACTGTATCTTATGGCGACACAAAGAAAATTTTTAGGCTTATGGGGTAGTCCGTGAGGCTGTATTGTTTGAGCCAGTTGCCTTGAAACCATTCTGGATGTTAGATCATCTGGCCCATGGTGTCATTGGAGACCTTTCAGGGGGTCTTCGCTGGTCACACCTGATGTATCTTAATCTAGAACAAATTCATAGCCTCTGGCTTTCTGTGGAAACAAAAGCAGAGCCTCCTTTCCAAAGCAACATATCTTTAGATCCAAATTTTGAAGTCAAGGTACCTTTAAAATAAACATATTAGCTTAACTCAACAGCTTTTACAATCAAATGGTTTTCTGCAGTTAAGAATCCTAAAAGACAACACAATGCAGATTCTCTGTGTGATTTCCATCTTTATATGGCTTATTTTTTATATTACTTTTACTTTCTCTTTAAAGACTTTATTTTTTAAAACTATCTATTTGTTTATATAACTGTATATATTTTTCCTCTCTCTCTTTCAAGCCTACCTATATACACATATTGCAAAGTATTCCATCTGAATCTGTCTTATTGTGACTCTATTGTTTTAAACTGCAGCATTCTAACACTGAAACAGCACTGTGGCTGATTATTCCACCCCTGTCATCTTCCCAACATGGTGGTGGTACAGTTTACGGCCAGCTCTGGGTCCGGAGCTATGCGTTCCATCAACTATCAGAAGCAGGTCTATCAAATCAAAGTGTAGCCCAGAAACCTCTTTTTTTTTTTTTTTTTTTTTTTTTTTTTTTGTACTAGCAAAGGCTAAATCCACCACACAGCAGCAGCATAATGTGCGGCTTGGAGACACCTCCTTCCTGCCATACTGCTGGTCAAGCTCTCATGCCAGGAACCCACCATAGTAGCTCAAACCTGCAGGCTGCTGCTAACTTGAGAGAGACAACTAGAAAGCTGTTTTTAGCTCCATTTTAGAATCTTCTTTCTCAGGTTTTAGGTGGAAACTCTTACCAACCCATTGGGCGCCATTTGTAGCTGGAGAGTTGATCTCCAGCTCCTGCCAAGCCCAGGCAGTCCTACAGCCCACTTATAAAATAAATACACAGACTCTTATATTATTTAAACTGTTTGGCCTAATGGCTTAGGCTTATAGCTATCTAGTTCTTACATCTTAAATTAACCCATTTCTATAAATCTATACCTTGCCACATGGCTTGTGGCTTACCAGTATCTTACATGTTGGTACTCAAGGCGGCGGCTGGCAGCATCTCCTCACTCAGCCTTCCTGTTCCCAGAATTCTCTTCTCTGCTTGTCCTGCCTATATTTCCTACCTGGTTACTGACCAATCAGCATTTTATTTATACAGAGTGATATCCACAGCAATCTGAAGCATTACTGTGATTTCACTATTTCCCCCAAACTACTAAATCACTATTTTCCCAGCTAAGATCAATATTTGCCATAGCATTTTGATAGGCTTTCAAGATTTTCAAGTAGGGCTTAATCTAAATCCCTACAGTGAACAAATACATTGAATTAGATTAACACATTGCATGGGTTACAACTGGGCACAGTGATGTGCAACTGTAACCACAGAACATGGAACATACAGGCAGGAGGGACAGGAGTTCAAAGCTATTCTGACTATACAGCAAATTCAAGACCACCCCAGGCTACATTGGACTCTGTCTCAAAACAGGTGGTAAGGAGTTGGGGAAGAAAGACCTTAAATAGAATTTTCAGGTATGTAATCCTACCAAGGATCTAATTTTTACTTTTATGTCTTTTCATCATCTTGGCTTTGTACTGCCTTTACACGTTGAGGCTGCTCTAATAGTATTGTCACTTTCTTATTAAACCCCATAAAGTAGTGAGAGCAGCCACCTCACTGTTTTAAATCAGTAATGTGAGAAGAGCAGATGTTTGTGGCTATCTCCAAGCTTGTGGCCAGAAGCCAACACTATCCTAATCTCATTTGTGTCTTTTTCCTGGAAGAAAGCAAATGAAATCCTGTTTGGAGAAATCCCTTCAGTATGTAACTGAGTCTCACTGAGCCTCCTTCTGTTCAGGTAGAAGAGGACCTTCGTGCTAAGCACAGGTAAATTGTCTTATTCTTCCTCTTGAACACTAAAAAAAATACAGTTGTATTGTTTTAAGATAGCATTGATTATTTATATTTGATGTATTTGTATTTGATGAGGAATAACGAAGTTATTCATATTTGATGAGTATGGTGTTTTGAATAAAAATGGCCCCCACAGGCTCATATATTTGAATGCTGAGTCACCAGGGAGTGGCCCTCCTTGAGAAGGATTAGGGGTATGGCCTTGTTAGAGTTATATAGCCTTGTTGGAGTATGCTTGTTACATTTCTACAACTGAATCCACTTGTAAAATTCTCAGTTCCTTCTCCAACACCTATGTGCCACCATGCTCCCCACCATGATGAATGGACTAAACATCTGATACATAAAGGAAGCCCCGGGTAAATGCTTTCTTTTTTGAGTTGCTATGGCCATATGTCTCCTTGCAGCAATAGAACAGTAACCAAGACAATGGGAAATCCTAAAAATGGTGTTCATCTTCATTTACAGCCAATTCTTACATCCAGGGGTCCATTCTGCCTCTGCTTCACTGTTAAAAAGATAAGATGACAATTAAGCTCTGTTTATTCCTCTTTTTTAAAGTTTATTATTCTGTTTGTGTGGGTGTTTTATCTGCATGTATGTCTGTTGATCACATGAATGCCTGATGCACATGGAGGCCAGAAGAGGGCATCAGATTCCCGGGAGCTGGGGTTATGAGTGGTCATGAACTGCCTGACATGGGTGCCAGGAATTTCAAACTCAGGTCTTTGGAGGCAGCAGTAAGCTCTGGTAACTGTTGAGTTATCTTTCTAGCCCCTGCTTCTCCTTCTGCTTGTTTTAATTTGGAGTAAGTTTCAGAAAAACTTCCAAAGTAACGTTTCAAACTAACGCTGTCAACAATAGAAATAAAGACAGAATTGACTTCACAATGAGTAAGTTGTATGTCTATTTCAGAAGTTAATTCCTGGTTAATTTCATTATATGATCAGTATAGGGTTCATGCTATGTCATGTTTTGTTTCATGACTTGTTTTCTTTTGTCAAACTCAGGTTGCCGGGCATGCATAGCTATCACCTTCACCTGCTGCACTACCTCATCAACCCAACATGAAGTACTTTGGTATGTAGCAGAAAACCTCTTCTGACCACAGAATTCTACTCCATCCAGGAAATTAATTAGTAAATTATTTGTAATATTGCATGGAGGATTTTGAGGACAGATGTTACTTTCTTATAACAGCCTTGTCACAGAATATAAGACATGTGCAGTAATTGTTAGAATTCCTAGCCATTCCCCAGCTACATGACTGTGCATGCAGTCTATCGGACAGGCAGAATGCTTAGTCATCCCAGCGCCCTGAGTCCTAAGTAATCTGTGCTTTGTGATCACATAATCTACATGTAGAGTGATCACGTAATCTATGTTCAAGCATGGTGTAGCTATGTAAACCCATATGCATATGTCTGGAGGGACCCATAAAAGCAGATTCCACCCATTTCTCCACCTCTTCTTCCACACTGTTCACTTCTAGTAGGCCTATTTCACACTCCCTCTTTACCCTCCCTAATAAAAACTCTTAGATTGGGTTTCGTTGTACCTTGTGTTTCTCTCACATGGTAAATAGTGCCACAAATAAATAACATTGGTGACTCATGACAAAGCAGGCTCTCCTGGCATCCTGAACCTGGGATCCTGTACCCAGGATCATTCATCTACAATGGCCCACTTTCCATTGCCAGGCTGCCTGATCCGTCTGTACAACACCAGATGCTTTGATTGGTGATTTTTCTCTTCCCAGGCAGTATAAACAGTCCCCTGGACTCCTGGGAATGATTGTCAATCATCCAGTGTCCTTGTGGTGTCCTGAGGATAGGGGATACCCCCATCCACACCTTCATAGGTTATGGTCAGCCCCCATTGTGACTATAACTTTTAACCATTCCCCATGAGTGTGGTCTGAGATATCATCTCTTTCATTTCTGGTCTGCCAGACCCTTGTCCTGGCACTATGGCCTAGGCCCTCACTCTTTCAGCCTGAGGAAGCACTAAGTGTCTGATACTGAGTGCCAGTCCTCATCTGGTCTCAGAGATGCCTGCGGTTGTAGCCTTTGGATCATGTTTATTTTTTATTTTTTTTCTCTTTGCCACAGCCATGGGAAAGAAGGCTTCCAATCCCATTAGCCCCACATCTCTTCTGGGATGCCTTTTAGATACTCTTAAGCCTCTCATTTTAATGCCTTACTTAAAGACTTCTAAGCTTATCTGCCTTTGCACTAAAGAAATGGCCTAAGCATCCCTTAGATAATAACAAAAAGTGGCTACCTAATGGGCTCGCTGGACCCTGACATTTTATGGGAGTTATCGAACTTCTGCCAGTGAACGGGCAAATGGAAAGAGTTGCCTTATATCCAAGCTTTTTTCTATCTCAGCTCCAAAACTGTTCTCCTTGATTCCCGTCCGCCTGCCCACATGCTCCTAGCTATGCCACCTATGCCCGAGGAACCTCTCACTACTGCTCTGGACCCTGCTAATGAACCCCTGGCTGTCTGACTTCCTGCTTCTGCTTCTTGAGTGCCTGCTCCTTTGGCTCCTCCAGCCCATCAGTAAAAATTAGCTAAACTAACATCTCTACACTCCTTAATTTCTGTCCAGCCATGGTTATAGTGTCACGTCTTCCAAAGTCCAGCTGTCCATTCCTCGGGTCACCTATTTGGGTCTAACCATTATCCCAACTCACAAGGCTATTACTGTAGATAGATAGCATCTAATCCAGTCTCTTGCAGTCCCCTCTACTAAACAGGAGATTCTCTCCTTTCTGTGAATAACTGACTTCTTAAGGTCCTGGGTTCCATCTTTTTCTCTCCTTGCCTTCCCCTTATACAAGGCAGCTCTGGGCTCCTCACATGAACTCCTCCTTCACCCCATTACTGAACTTCTCTAGAAGATCCAACAGGCTCTTCTTCAGGCCCCAGCACTTCATCTATCAGACCTAACTCATCCCTTTTCCTTCTATGTAACAGAAAGAGAGGGATATGCCCTTGGGACCCTAGGACACCAACTGGGACCCTCCTTTGCACCCATAGCATGCCTGTCAAAGAAACTAGACCTCACCATGTAGGGATGGGTACCCTGCATACATGCTTTAGCAGCTGCTGAGCTCCTTACTCATAAATCAAAGAAACTAACCTTTGGGTTACCTACCCTTATCTTCTCTCATCATAACCTGTCCCATCTCTTAACTCATAAAGACTTACAAACTTTACCTCCTTCCCAAGTTCTTACACTCCAAGTGGCATTGCTAGAAGATACCACACTTACCTTCCAGACTTGTCCACCCCTTAATGTTGCAAGCCTTCTCCTTCTACCTAATGATGACTATTCTCCATCTCATTCCTGCACTGAAATCTTAGAGGAGCTATTGCCCCATCTTACACACACACACACACACACACACACACACACACACACACATACACACACACACACACATACACACACACACACACACACACACACACACACAGGAGGGCACATTGCCTCAGGCCACTGATGGCAGCTCCTTTCTACATGAAGGGACCCATAAAGTGGGCTATGTCACAGTGTCAGATACTGGAGTAGTAGAAGCACAGGCACTACCTACCCACACTACTAACCAACAGGCTGAGTTAATTGTCCTTACCCATGTCTTTGAATTGGCACAGAGGCAATCCCTAGATGTTTATACAGACTTCAAATATGCTTTTCATATCCTCCTGTCCCATGCTGCTATCTAGAAAGAGTACAGGCTCCTTACAGCAAAAAGAGGATCCATATCTGCTCAAGCCAAATAATGACCATGCTAAAAACCTCCCACCTCCCCAAAGCAATAGGAATTGGTCACTGTCAGTCTCATCAGACTAACTGAGTGGCAGCTCGATTTTACCCATATGCCCACTGTCAGATGGATTAAATATCTCTTGGTGGATGTGGACTTATTTTTTAGTTGGGCAGAAGCATATCCAGCTTCTAATAAGCAAGCCCAGACAGTTGCTAACCTCCTTCTCCAGGAGATCATCTCTAGATTTGGGATCCCCATCTCTCTTCAGTCTAATAATGGTCCAGAGTTCACCTCCCAGATTTCCCAGAGCCTAGCTAAGGATCTTAATATATCCTGGTATTTTCATATCCCTTACTGTCCTCAGTCCTCAGGGAAGGTGGAGGCACCAACAGGTCTTTAAAAAACATTCTTACTAAGATGTCACAGGAACTTCAACTTGACTGGGTAAAATTATTGCCTCTAGCTTTTTTCAGGCTCTAGGACCTTCCCAAGCAACCCCTCTCAATTTCACCATTTAAACTCATGTATGGGAGAGCAGCTCTAACACTGGGCCTCCTATCCAAACCTTCACCTCTCCTTGATCACCTCCTCACTCCTCTACTACATCACCTCTACTCTCTCCTGTGGAATTTCACTGACCATTCCTTACCCCAGCCATGTGATAACCCATTCCCACCCCAATCCACACTGAGGATCAGGTCCTTCTTTCCCCTCTAGGCCAGCACCCACCACCCCTTTCCCCTAAATGGCAGGGACCCTTCAAGGTAGTTCTTGTAAACCCCACAGCTGCTAAGCTGCTAAGCTTGAGAGCATTCCCCATTAGGTCCATCTGTCTCACCTGAAGCCTTTTATCTTACCCTCACCCCAGGGAAATTCCTCCTCATATACAATGATACAAAGAGGTCCCTGCTCTCTTAAGTTCTAGAGGACACCAGGATCAACTGCCTGCCACTGATTCCAGAATAATAAGGTTTCATCCCACAACTGTACTCAATCTCACTGGACTGGGAAACCCATATGTTTTTTCTTCTTCCTGATTCCCTTTCCAAGTTCTCCTGTGTCTACTGACTATATTCTGCTTCATCAGTATCCATCTGTGTCTCTAATAACATATTCAAATTTCTAATTAACTACACAGCTAATTGTTACAGGACCACCATCAGCCACACAGCCAGAGGTGCAAGGTCCATCAAAATACACCCAGGTGCTAAGAAACAGTGGCAATCCAGGGATATTCACACTCCCAGACTCAAAAGGGTCTGGACTCTGCAAAAACAGACTTTAATATAAAATGTTAAATGCTCTCAGTCATTGTCTGTGTCTCCTGCTAAAGTAATAAAGGAAACAGGTGCCTTAAGGTTTGTCTCAGATGAAAATAAACAGCCTAATTGATAATAAAAACAAGAATAAAGTATGTTCCAAATTTCTCCCTCCCTCCCTCTCTCCCTCCCTCCCCCCTCTTTCTTGCTCTCGCTCTCACTCTTGCTAACACTAACCAATACATTCTAAAATAGCAGAGTACTGAACATTATAATATCATAGCTATCAGCTCAAGATTTTAAATTCCCTATGGTTGCTTCTCAATATATTTAACATTTGTCTCCTTTGTAAACTGAAAAATTCTTCCGAGCTCCAGAGCCAGCTTGGATCCACCTGGACAGATCAGATCCACTTCAGCACCTTGTAAGATCCAAAACAGCCAGATCCAAGTGGCAATGGATGATTCCACAGGGCCCAAAGAAGTGGAGGACAATCGACTATCTCCGAATGCCCTACTATTTCAAGTGAAGCTCCCTCCTTATCCACAAAAAATCAACCAATGCCCACCAAGTCAGCTAGAAACAGTTCCAGGACACACAGTGCCCCATTCCCATTCACCCACCACCCCAACCCCTTCTTTTTTTATAAGAACAAAAAGTCTGGAATATTAGAATGTAGCCACTCCCCAGCTACATGACCACACATGTGCTGTCCATTAAGCAAGCAGAATGCTTAGTCATCCCATGGCCTTGCATCCTATGTAATCTGTGCTACTTGATCATATAATCTATGGGCTTGCATGGTATAGCTATATAAATCCATATGAACATGCTTGGGGGGACCCATAAAAGCAGATATCACCTATTTCTCCTCCTCTTCTTCCACACTGTTCACTTCTAGTAGGCCTATTGCACAGCCTCTCTTTACCCTCCTCTATTAAAAACTCTTTTAGTGGGTTTTGTTGTACTTTGTGTTTCTCTCACATGGTAAATAGTGATGCAAATAAATGACAGTGCTTAGGACTCCATTCTTCCCTTGATGCATCAGAACCTACATTGTAAACATTTGTGGAATTTGTTTTACTCAAGAATAGTAAAGCATATAGACAAGGCAGGAAGACGTTGATCTTCCCACATAGATTGAAACAGAATGCATGGTGCATTGGGCTCATGAAGAGCAATGGAAGGTGTGGGAGGCTGCCAGATGAGAGGCAGGGGAAGTGTGGGCAGGAGCCTTCCCTGTGGATTCAGGAGGGCACAGGGAACAGGCTTCAGTTTAGGGCTATTTGGATGATTCCAGAGGCCTCTGATGCCACAATGATCTAAGATGTTACTGTAGCATGAATCTTAAAAGGTCTTATTAATAAAAACAAACCCAGAGCCAGATATTGAGGTGAATTCTGAAAGATCAGAGAAGCAGAACAAGCCACAGCCAACCTCACCTTGCCAACTCCTGGCATCACTTCCTGGGATTAAAGGCATGTGTCTTTCCCAAGCAAGACATGAGATCTCAAGTGGTGGAATTAGAAGTATGTGTCACCATGCCTGGGTGTTTCCAGTATGGCCTTGAACTCACAGAGATCCAGATAGATCTCTGCCTCTGGAATGCTATGATTAAAAGCCTGTGCTACTGCCAGGACCTCCCATCTGGACAAGAAGTGAGTGCATGGGCTCAGGCTAGATCCCATCCCTGGGCACCAGCCATTCCGGGGAAAACCTGCTCAACATGGCCCCAGATTCTGTCCATCAGGCAGGATCCCCTCCACCCCCACCAGGAAGTCTGCCCCTCTCCAAGACCCCCGGCAGACCCTGCAGTCTCCACGTCCTGCCCCCACACCCATTCGGCCAAGACCCCAGCCACTTCCTGAGACTTAGAGACCAGCCCCCAGCTCCCATCCTGCCACAGAGTTCCCATCTGGACAAGAAAGAGAGGCTTCCTGAATCTGTCAGCTCTGTCTGAACCAAGTGCCCCGATAAGACCAAGAATGAATCCACAAGGAGATGGGCAGACATCAAGGCAGAAGTACATACAACAAAATGAAGAGCAATACAGTGTTGCTGGAGGGTTTCTTTCCAGGTTCCCCAAGCCCCGCAGTCCCACAATCCACTTATAAAATAATCACTCAGACACTTATATCACTTATAAACTGTATGGCCATGGCAGGCTTATTGCTAACTGTTCTTATATCTTAAAATAACCCATTTTTATAAATCTATACCTTGCCACGTGGCTGGTGGCTTTACCAGAGTCTTTACATGCTGCTTGTCTGGCGATGGCTGCAGTGTCTCCCCCCTCAGCCTTCCGCTTCCCAGAATTCTCCTCTCTCCTTGTCCTACCTACTTCTTGCCTGGCCACCTACTTCCTGCCTGGTCACTGGCCATCAGTGTTTTATTTATATAGAATGATATCCACAGCATTTCCCCTTTTTTTCTTTTTTTAAAAAGGAAGGTTTTAACTTTAACATGGTAAAATTACATATAACAAAACAATTATCGAGCAAGAATTACAGTTACAATATTAAAGAAGATGTCCTATCTATCTTATATTTGTGAATTTAAGGTTTTATATCTAACTTATCTTTTATCATAACTGAGGAAATTACAACTATCTAGTTTTCAACCACATCAAAGACCTGAGAAGGAACATAATGGTACCTGAGAAATGGTAGATGGATGCAAGCAACTTTCGGAAATCTTGCAAACGTAGACCAAGACATCTGGCAGTCTGGACAGTCACCTAATGTAATTGTTTTGTTATATGTAATTTTACCATGTTAAAGTTAAAACCTTCCTTTTTAAAAAAAGGAAAAAAGGGGAAGTGCTGTGGATATTGTTCTATGTAAATAAAACACTGATGGCCAGTGACCAGGCAGGAAGTAGGTTGCCAGGCAGGAAGTAGGTGGGACAAGGAGAGAGGAGAATTCTGTGAAGCAGAAGGCTGAGGGGGGAGATGCTGCAGCCACCGCCAGGACAAGCAGCATGTAAAGACTCTGGTAAGCCACCAGCCACGTGGCAAGGTATAGATTTATAAAAATGGGTTAATTTAAGATAAAAGAACAGTTAGCAAGAAGCCTGCCACGGCCATACAGTTTATAAGTGATATAAGCGTCTGAGTGATTATTTTATAAGTGGATTGTGGGATTGCGGGGCTTGGGGAACCTGGAGAGAAGCCCTCCAGCAACAATACAGCATCACCAGAACCTAGCCCTCCTCTAACATCTAGACCTGAACATCAAAAAATGAAAGAAGCAGAAGAAACCAGCCTTATGAATAACATCATGAAGAAGGTAGAGGCTTATATAGAAGGAATCACAAATGAAATTGAGGAAAAGACAAACAAAAAATGGGAAGAATGCTATAAAAACTAGAGGAAAGGACAAATAAAGCAGAAGAAAACAATAAAGCCCTGGAAGAAAACAATAAAGCCCTGAAAGAAAATCATGAAAAAGCAATGAAACAGATGAAGGAAACAGTCCAAGACCTGAAAAGGGAAATTGAAAAAATGAAGAAGACACAAACAGAGGGAATGCTGGAAATAGAAAATCTGAGTAAACGAACGCGAACTTCAGATGCAAGTATAACCAACAGAATGTAAGAGATGGAGGAGAGGATCTCTGGCGTTGAAGATATGGTAGAAGAAATACATTCATCAGTCAAAGAAAACACTAAAGCCAACAAAGTCATGACCCAAAATGTCCAAGAAATGTGGGACACCATGAAAAGACCAAACCTACAAATAATAGGGATAGAGGAAGGAGAAGAATACCAACTCAAAGGCACAGAAAATATATTCAACAAGATCATAGAAGAAAACTTTCCCAACTTAAAGAAGAAAATGCCTATGAAGATACAAGAAGCCTATAGAACACCAAACAGACTAGACCCCCCAAAAAAGTCCCCTTGCCACATGATAATTAAACAACTAAACGTACAGAATAAAGAAAGAATATTAAGAGCAGCAAAGGAAAAAGGTCAAGTGACTTATAAAGGCAAACCAATCAGAATAACACCTGATTTCTCAATGGAGACTTTGAAAGCCAGAAGGACCTGGACAGATGTAATGCAGACACTAAGAGACCATGGATGCCAGCCTAGACTAATATACCCAGCAAAACTTTCAATCATCATAGATGGAGTGAACAAGACCTTCCAAGACAAAGTCAGATTTAAACAATACGTATCCACAAACCCAGCCCTACAGAAAGCACTAGAAGGAAAATTCCAACCTAAGGAAGTCAGATACACCCTCGAAAACACAGGCAAGAGATAATGCCACAGCAGTAAACCCCAAAGAAGAGAAGTACACACACACTACCACCAAAAAATGACAGGAATGAACAATTACTTGTCATTAATATCCCTTAATATCAATGGACTTAATTCACCTATAAAAAAGACACAGGCTTACAGAATGAATGCAAAAGCAGGACCCATCTTTCTGCTGCATACAAAAAAACACACCTCAAATTCAAAGATAGACACTACCTAAGAATAAAAGGCTGGGAAAAGACATTCCAATCAAATGGTCTTAAGAAAAAAGTGGGTGTAGCCATCCTAATATACAGCAAAATAGACTTCAAACTCAAATCAATCAAAAGGGATCAAGAAGGGCATTACATATTCATCACAGGAAAGATCCACCAAGATGAAGTTTCAATTTTGAACATTTATGCCCCAAACACAAGGGCACCCACATTTGTAAAAGAAACATTACTAAAGCTTAAACCACATAAAAACCCCATGCATTAATAGTGGGAAACTTCAACACCCCACTTTCACCACTGGACTGATCTACCAAATTGAAACTTAACAGAGAAATAAAGGATTTATCTGATGTTATGACTCAAATGGACTTAATCGATATCTACAGAACATTCCATCCTAACAAAAAAAAAGAATATACCTTCTTCTCAGCACCCCATGAAATCGTCTCTAAAATCGACCACATACTTGGCCACAAAGCAAATCTCAACAGATACAAAACAATTGGAATAACCTCCTGTGTTCTATCAGACCACTATGGTTTAAAGTTAGATTTCAACAACAACAAAAACTACCGAAAACCTACAATCTCATGGAAACTGAATAATGCTCAACTGAATCACGAATGGGTTAAGGAAGAAATAAAAAAAGAAATTAAAGACTTCCTAGAGATCAACGAAAATGAATATACCACATACCCAAACTTATGGGACACTATGAAAGCAGTGCTAAGAGGGAAATTCATAGCACTAAATGCTGAACAGCATCACTGAAAGCATTAGAACAAGAAGAAGCAAAGTCTCCCAGGAAGAATAGATGCCAGGAAATTATCAAATTGAGAGCTGAAATCACTAAAATAGAAACAAAGAGAACAATACAAAAAATTAATGAAACAAAGAGTTGGTTCTTTGAGAAAATCAACAAAATAGACAAGCCCTTATCCAAACTAACCAAAAGACAGAGAGAGAGCATCCAAATTAACAAAATCAGAAATGAAAAGGGGGACATAAAAACAGACATTGAGGAAATCCAGAGAATCATCAGGTCATATTTCAAAAACCTCTACTCCACAAAACTGGAAAATTTAAAAGAAATGGATAATTTTCTGGATAGGTACCACATACCTAAGTTAAATCAAGACCAGATAAACTATGTAAATAGTCCAATAACCCCTAAGGAAATAAAAACAGTCATTAAAAGTCTCCCAACCAAAAAAAGTCCAGGGCCAGATGGTTTCTGTGCAGAATTCTACCAGATCTTCACAGAAGAGTTAATACCAATACTCTTTAAATTGTCCCACACAATAGAAACAGAAGGAACATTACCAAACTCCTTCTATGAGGCTACATTTACCCTGATTCCTAAACCAAGCAAGGATACAACAAAGAAAGAAAACTACAGACCGATCTCTGTAGATGTAACCAACCATCTTATTAAATAAGAAACACAGAACCAATGTAAAAGAGAAAGCCGAGAGGTCAGAGCTCAGAGCTAAAATCTCACCCTTCCTCCTGCAGTGTCCCAGCTTCCCGAAAGAGAGCTATATCCTGTCTGTTCATCTTTTGTTCTGCCTTCTCATTGGTTGTAAACCCAAACACGTGACTGCCTCATCACTGTCTGTATGTACAGCCCCCAGGTCTTAAAGGCATATGTCTCCAATGCTGGCTGTATCCCTGAACACACAGAGATCTATGGGATTAAAGGCATGTGCCACCACTGCCACACTCTTGCTATGGCTCTAATAGCTCTGACCCCCGGGCAACTTTATTTATTAACATACAATCAAAATCACATTTTAGTACAATTAGATTACCACCACAGATCTCCCTCATGAACATTGATGCAAAAATACTCAATAAAATACTGGCAAATAGACTCCAAGAACACATCCAACAATTATCCACCATGATCAAGTAGGCTTCATCCCAGGGTTGCAAGGGTGGTTCAACATACAAAAGTCTGTCAATGTAATACACCATAAAAACAAACTCAAAGGAAAAAAACCACGTGATCATCTCACTAGATGCAGAAAAGGCATTTGACAAAATCTAACACCCCTTCATGATAAAGCGATCATGAATACAGGGGACATACCTAAACATAATAAAGGCAATTTACAGCAAGCCAACAGCCAACATCAAATTAAATGGAGAGAAACTCAAAGCGATTCCACTAAAATCAGGAACGATGCAAGGCTGTCTGCTCTCCCCATATTTATTCAATATAGTACTTGAAGTTCTAGCCAGAGCAATAAGACAACATAAGGAGATTAAGGCGATACAAATTGGAAAGGAAGAAGTCAAGCTTTCCCTATTGGCAGATGACATGATAGTATACTAGAGTGGCCCCAAAGATTCAACCGAAGAACTGATACAGCTTATAAATACCTTCAGCAATATATCAGGATATAAGATCAACTCAAAAAAATCAGTAGCCCTCCTATATACAATTGACAAACAGGCTGAGAAGAACATCAGAGAAACATCACCCTTTACAATATCCACAAATGATATAAAATACCTTGGGGTAACATTAACCAAGCAAGCAAAGAACCTATATGACAAGAACTTTAAGTCCCTGAAAAAAGAAATTGAAGATGTTAGAAAATGGAAAGATCTCCCATGCTCATGGATAGGCAGGATTAACATAGTAAAAATGGCAGTCTTACCAAAAGCAATCTACAGATTCAATGCAATCCCCATCAAAATCCCAACACAATTCTTCACAGACCTGGAAAGAATAATACTCAACTTCATATGGAAAAACAAAAAACCCAGGACAGCCAAAAGAATCCTGTACAATAAAACAACCTCTGGAGGCATCACAATTCCTGACTTCAAGCTCTACTATAGAGCTACAGTAATAAAAACAGCTTGGTATTGGCATAAATCCAACATGTGGACCAATGGAATAGAATTGAAGACCCTGACATTAATCCGCACACCTATGAACATATAATTTTTGACAAAGAAGCCGAAACTGTACAATAGAAAAAAGAAAGCATCTTCAACAAATGGTGCTGGCATAATTGGATGTCAACATGTAGAAGGCTGCAAATAGATCCCTATCTGTCACCATGCACAAAACTTAAGTCCAAGTGGATCAAAGACCTCAACATAAATCCAGCTACTCTGAACCTGCTAGAAGAGAAAGTAAGAAGTAGTCTTGAATGCATTGGCATAGGAGATCACTTCCTAAATACAACACCAGTAGCATAGACATTGAGACAAACAGTCAATCAATGGGACCTCTTGAAACTGAGAAGCTTTTGTAGAGCAAAGGATATGATCAACAAGGCAAAGCGACAGCCTACAGAATGGGAAAATGTCTTTACCAACCCCACATCTAACAGAGGACTGATATCCAGAATATATAAAGAACTCAAGAAATTAGACATCAAAATGCCCAACAGTCCAATTAAGAAATGGGCTATAGAGGGCTGGAGAGATGGCTCAGCGGTTAAGAGCACTGACTGCTCTTCCAGAGGTCCTGAGTTCAATTCCCAGCAACCACATGGTGGCTCACAACCATCTGTAATGAGATATGGTGCCCTCTTCTGGCCGGCTGTCAAAAAATAAAATCTTAAAAAAAAAAAAAGAAGCTGCAGAAAAAAAAAGAAAAAGAAATGGGCTATAGAACTAAACAGAGGATTCTCAACTGAGGAAACTCAAATGGCTGAAAGACATTTAAGGAATTGCTCAACATCCCTAATTATCAGGGAAATGCAAATCAAAACAACTCTGAGATACCCCCTTACGCCTGTCAGAATGACTAAGTTAAAAAACACTGAAGACAGCTTATGCTGGAGAGGATGTGGAGCTAGGGGAACTCTCCTCCACTGCTGGTGGGAATGCAAGCTTGTACAACTACTTTGAAAATCAATATGGCACTTTCTTAGAAAATGGGGAATCAATCTCCCCCAAGATCCAGTTATACCACTCTTGGGCATATACCCAAGGAATGCTCAATCATACCACAAGGGCACTTGCTCAGCTATGTTCATATCAGCATTTTTTGTAATAGCTAGAACCTGGAAACAACCTAGATGCCCTTCAACTGAAGAATGGATAAATAAAATGTGGTACATATACACAATGGAATACTACTCAGAAGAGAAAAACAATGACATTATGAGGTTTGCAGGCAAATGGATGGATCTAGAATCATCCTGAGTGAGGTAACCCAGACTCAGAAAGACAAACATGGTATGTACTCACTTATAGGGGGATACTAGGTGTAAAACAAAGATGACTAGACTGCTACTCACAACTCCAGGGAGGCTACCTAGAAAACAGGACACCAAGAAAGACACAGGAATCACCCAGTGACAGAGAAAAGGATGAGATCTACATGAACAACATGGATGTGAGTGGGGGTAATGAAGGGCAAGGGTCGAGGGAAAGAGAGCTTAGGGGAGCGGAAGATTCCAGCTGTACCAAGAACAGAGAGGGAGAACAAGGAATAAAAGACCATGATAAATGAAGACCCCATGGGAATAGGAAGAAGCAAAGTGCTAGAGAGGTCCACAGAAATCCACAAAGATACCCCCACAATAGACTGCTGGCAATGGTCGAAAGAAAGCCGGAACTGACCTACTCTGGTGATAGGATGGCCAAACACCCTAACTGTCGTGCTAGAAACCCCATCCAATGAGTGAGGGAACTGGATGCAGAGATTCATGGCCAGGCCCCAGGTGGAGCTCCAGGAGTCCAATCAGTGAGAAAGAGGAGGGTTTGTATGAGCAAGAATTGTTGAGACCAAGGTTGGATAAAGCACAGGGACAAATAGCCAAACAAATGGAAACACATGAACTATGAACCAATAGCTGAGGAGCCCCCAACTGGATCAGGCCCTCTGAATAGGTGAGACAGTTGATTAGCTTGATCTGTTTGGGAGGCATCCAGGCAGTGGGACTGGGTCCTATCCTTAGTGCATGAGTTGGCTGTTTGAAACCTGGGGCTTATACCGGGACACTTGGCTCAGCCTGGGAGGAGGGGACTGGACCTGCCTGGACTGAATCTACCAGGTTGAACTCAATCCTCAAGGGAGTCTTTGCCCTGGAGGAGATGGCAATGGGGGGTGGGCTGGGGGGAAGGCAGGAGGAGGTGTTGGCCAGAGGGAGGAGAACAAGGGAATCCATGGCTACCACTGACTAACCACTATGTTTAATATAGTGGCTCTCCTGTTCTCTGACCCCTAGATAAATTTATTGGGGTGCACAATATATCAAACACATATTACAGAACTGCCCTAAAGCAGGGTACTGTGGCCTCAGTACGGAGACTGATAGAGGAGGTATGTGTGAGGGTGGCATCAAGAAGGCAGTAGAGTAATGGCATTTTCATCTTCTGTAGATATCCAAAGGGAGTGTGAATGGTGGTTCTTGCAGTGCCAAAAAGCTCCAGGTTGTCAAAGCATCAGAAATACAAAGAAAGGGTGATAAGGGAAGGGTGAAGCTTAGGAGTCTCTGTAGAAATCTCAGATCCATGCCATCTCAAGCTGAAAAGCCTGATGGATGAGCATTTTTAAGAGTGGAAGCCCCCAGATATCCCCAACCTCAGGCCTCTGGGCCTACAGGTCCCACAGGTCCCACAGGTCCCACAGGTCCCACGGGTCCCACAGGGCCTATAAGTGCCCCATGTCCCAGAGGTTCCACAGGTCCCACAAGTCTCACAGGTTCCACAGGTCCCACAGGTCCCAAAGGCCCTACAGCACATACGCCTTAGTAGTGCTCCCCATTAACATCATCCACTGTATTCAGTTCTGAAGGTGATGCTATGTGTTCTGTACTCTCTGTTACATCCCTCCTGGCACTCGAGGCTCAGGCAATGTACTCAACAGCCTGGCAGCATGCAGGAAAGAACCCAGGGCTGTCCTAGGAACCCTACTGGTGCTGGTCCTGGGAGAAATGTGCAGAGTGTGGCACTACTGTGTGAAGACCAGACAATCATCCCTAAGATTTCTCATGGAAATTGATCCTGTGTGTTGTGATTGTTGGACTTTTTATTGCTCTCTTGATCCTATGGAGAGAGTTTCAATCAGTTAGAAGCATGTTTTGCTCTGCAATTTTCTAGACCCTGGATAAAAATGAACGCTATTTGCAAAGTATGAAGAAGGAGGGTCATCTTTAAAATGCACCAACTTGGAAATGAGTCAGCAGAAACAGGGCATTTGGAGGCAAGTTAGAAGAAGATGGGGGGTCTGAATTGAAAAATGATGAAATACTTTTTCCAGAGAATGGACTATAAGAGGTCTGAACATTCTATACAGAATGAATGGCTGGTCTTAAAAAAGACTGTTTATAGCAGATCTCTCAAACAAAACTCCCAGATTGCTAGCAGCTTAAGCCACAGTGATCCCCAGGATTTTCAGGTCAAGGAATACATGATAATGTGAACAGCAGTCACTATCTTTAAGAGAGCCAGGGAAAGCTTCTACAAGAAGTTGCAGTAAACTAGTCATGTTGACTCACACTTTTATCTCAGGACTGAGGGCCTGGTACCACAGGAAGATCACTTAGAGTTTAAGGCCAACCAAGACTACAGGTGAAACCCTGTCCAAACCAGAAAATAGAAATCAGCAACAGTGAACTAGAATAAGAATGAGAGGAAAGAGAATATAGAGGAGGAGGAAGACAAGGGTGAGAGAGAGTGAAGGCAAGAAGGGGAAGAAGCCAGAGAGAAGAAAAGGGAGGAAAATAATGAGGGGTAAAGAGGGGAGAAGAGGGCATACCAGGGGATGCTCTTCATCATCAGATTAACAATGAAGGAGAGTTCACCTGTGATGGATAAGTTCACCATCATCCTCATCCTCAGACAGGGCCTGCTGACACTGCACCCCCATTACCTCCACAGGAACAAAGCCAGACAATGTCCCCTCCACCAGACCCATCATATCTCATTCTAGCTCTACTTTATGGAAACACAGCACATTTTATTCTAATTCTGGCAGAAGCTTTCCTAGGTAAGTCATGGGCCAGTATCTTCAGAGGAGGAATTCAGCAGCACTGATAACAAGGATGACCTAGGTAGTCGCATGTCCTTATGGCCCTCTCCATGCTGAATCAAAGTATCTGGTCCTGGTCTTGTTCTGCCAACTCAGTTCTTCATCCCATCTCTGGTCCATGGTTTCCAGTAGATCCAAGGACCCTTTGATGAGATGATATTCCCCTTCACCCCCTCCCAGGAAACATGTACAAAGCTAGAGACAGCTTCCCACCAAGGAATTTCGGTGGACCACCTCAAGTGTGCAGTGGAATCTGCTCACTATGAGGTTTCCTCCTGCCCTTCCTGGGGGGGGGGGCTCTTCCTCCTGATCTGTATTCCATTCAGGGTGGATTCCATCTCCAAAGGAATTGGAATTGGGACCTTCAGAATCACAGCCAAAAACCTGACAGCATTAGACTCTCTTCAGAAGTAATTTGGACTCTTCTCCCATTTTCAGTGAGTAACTGCAGTCACAGGTAGATATACTCTTGGCCATGCCCAAGCTAATGTAATTAAAATTAGGATGGTGATTTATAAAGAAAGATGATTAAATATGAATTTTATAAGTAGTTTCAATTTTATTTTATTCTAAATGACATAGCCATTTTTGTCTGATTATCTAAGCCATAATTACATAAATAATAATGGGGATTCCATAATATATATATATATATACATATATATATATATATATATATATGTGTGTGTGTGTGTGTGTGTGTGTGCTGAACTTAAAGGATAGGCTATTTTATGACAAGAAATATATATGCTATTGTTGTGAACAAATGTAACTTTATGCCTATGTAAATTTTTTTTATTTATTTATCTATCTATCTATTTATTTATTTAGGTTTTTTGAGGCAAGGTTTCTCAGTAAAACAGTCCTGGCTATCCTGGAACTCACTCTATAGACCAGGCTGGCCTTGAACTCACAGAGATCCACCTGCCTCTGTCTCCCAAGTGCTGAGATCAAAGGCATGCGCCACCACAGCCTAGCTGCTTATGTAAATTTTAATTGATTTTTAAAATTAAATACAGAGGCAATACTGGAAGATGGCAAGTGACAACCAGCTGTTGTCTGTTAGACAGAAAAGGGGAAGTAATGGGGGAATGTCTTTCTGTATACTTTGAATATGTGTTGCTCTGATTGGTTGATAAATAAAGCCATTTGGCCTATGACAAGGTAGCTTAGAGGCAGGCAGGAAATCAAAACAGATAGACAGGAAGAGAAAGGTAGATAGCCGAAGAGACACTGCCAGCCGCCACCATGAGAAGCAAGATATTAAAGTACTGGCAATCACAAGCCATGTGGCAAAGTACAGGTTTATAGAAATGGTTTAATTTAAGATATAAAAACTAGATAGCAAGAAGCCTACCATGGCCAGAGTTTAAAAATAATATAAGCCTATGTATGTTTATTTGGATCTGAGTGGCTGCAGGATGGTGGGTGAGAAAGATTTTTCCTGACCACTGGCCAGGCATGACACAGGAAAACTTTCAGCTACAGTTGTCTGCCACAGTATTCAGGGAATACATAGAAAAATTAGGATAACAGCTATCAGAAGTGGATGACATCCAAACATCTTCAGCTTAAATAGTAAAACAAAATAGGGAATGTTTCAAATCAAGAAAGTCTTGTTTCCATCCAAGAGGGACTGGCTGAGTTTGAGTTGCTTTCTACTCCCAGTGAGAGGCAGCATCAACAGCGGATAGCAGGAGCCACAGTGTAAACCACACAGGCTCAGGAAATCTGCACAGTACTTCCAGTAATGGGCATTTTAAGGAGCAGAAAGAAACAGCAGAACCAGACATAAGGTATGTGTGTGGCAGAAGTGTGAGCAGAACAGAATACTGGGAAAACTCTCTGCTTGGTACTCCTCAAGACCATAGCAAATGTGGGATGCCATTTCAAAAAGGCCCATGCTATGACAGCAGATTAGCATCCTGGGACACACTGTGAACTTTAGTGTCAGGAAACTTTGAGCAATATCATACCACTATACTCTGAAACCTGGCCAGCAGAATATTGCATGACCATCAGGATGAAACCTGTAAAGAAAACCATGCCAGAGGGGCAAGAGAAACAGACATAGGTTCTAAAGGTACACAAGTGCCACCTAGCTCAGGGCCGGCATCCGTAACTGGATCCTGAAAGGCTGTCCAGAGCTATGGCCAACAGCTGGGCCTACATCTGAAACACTGCCCACTGATGGACCAGAATCTGTAACAGTCCTTCAAAGGATGGCCCAGAAATAAAAACAGTATTCCAACAGTGAACAGATGAACATGATAGGGATACACGCACAGCAATTTTTTTTCAAGTATAAAGATTAAATTGTATTGTTGGATACAACTGGGGATAGTTGTATTGACTCAATTAAGCCTAGTCACAGAAAGATACCATGTTTTCTCTCACTGATGGTCCTAGATATAAATAGATACATAAAATCATTATGTGTATAAGAGAGGAAAATAGAAGTATAACTGCCTCTCAGACCAAAGGCGGAAATATGTTCAACCTACAACAAATACTTGAAAAAATTTTAAATACACATAATAAAAAAGAAATTTAGAAGAAAAAGTCATGATTAAAATCATCCACAGGTTTGACTTCTGGAAACTTCATCTGTGAGTAGCCACTCCTGCTAAAGTGGGAACCAGCCTGGGCCCCACTCAACCTATCATGGACAGTTAGTCTCTATATTACTTGGCATCCAGGAGGATTTGATGCTAATGACCCCTTCCTGCCCTTTTCAAGTGAACTTTCCATTTGTCTGGCTGTTCTCACCTGGTCTTCTACTTCTCTGGCCAGCTCCTGAACCTTCTCCTTTCAACCTCCTGATTTCCATTGCTACTGGTGAGTTTACCCAGTATCCCTGTGATTGTGAGCCTTATGTAGTTTCTGCTGTGATTCTAAGATTGTTTGAATTTACTATGAGATTAACAGCCTCAGGATTTTCAGAGGCTCAGTCTATTACTAAGGCTTTCAAGCAGCAGTTCAGCTGAGACCCATTCCGGATGAGGACTCAGAGGCCTCCAGTCTGAGGAGACAAGACCAACTGAGGATCCAGCGAGGTGAGGTAGCTGTGGCTTGTCTGTCTCTCTGACCATCCAGCATTTCACCCCAATAACTGGCTCGGGTTTGATTTTATTAATAAGAACTTTTAAGATTCATGCTACATCTGGCACCCAACGTTCGTGTTATGAATTCATGAAAAAGCTGTTTGCCTGTGGCCTGTGAGCCCCAACTCAGGCCCAAGCTACACTGAGCCGGTTGTGGTGGCGCACGCTGGTAGGATTTGCTGAAGGAGACAGAGGCAATAGGATCCCGAGTTTGAGGCTGGCCTAGGAGACTTGGGAGAAGCTTTGGCCTGCACTGAACCACAAACAGTGGTGGGACCATGGAAGCAGTGGTTACTGCTCCACGTTGCCAGCTCCTTCTCATCATGTTGGTGACTGTGGTGATGCTGCTACCTGGGACGAAGGGTTTACTGCTGCTGGTTCAGAGAAGAATTGCCAGGACCATCGTGTTACAAGAAAGCATCGGCAAAGGTCAGTTTGGAAAAGTTTGGCAAGACAAATGGTGGGGAAAAATTGTTGTGAAGATTTTCTGTTCTAGAGAAGAATGTTCATGGTTCTGAGAGACAGATATTTGTCAGACTGTGATTGCTCCAAACCACAGAGGAGGCACACACACACACACAGCATGGAACCTTGACCACACCTAACAGCAACTTTGAAATCTTCAAAAGGACTATGGTAAAGCCATTAAGCTGATTAATACCACGGAAAGATCTGCTTTGGACTACAAACTGCTTAGGACAATTTTGAGATGGCTAGCTGAGATGATCCAGCCTGACAGACTACTTGAACAAAGACTTGAAACAAGCCCTGAACTTTCCTTTTATGCAGAGACTGGACAAATGATACAGGACTTGACAATTAACCCAAAAGTTTTCTTTTCAAGATTCCCTAAAGATATCTTCACCCCTAGAAAGCAAAAAGAAAAAGAGAATGAGATATGAGATAGATCATTGAATCTACTCTGAGAAAAAAAAGATAAAGAAATAATAGGATAAATAGGTAGATCATTGAATCTACACTGAAGAAAAAGGGGAAGATATAAAAATGACAAAAGGTAGACTACTGAATGTATTATGAAATGAAAAAAAGAGAGAATATGGATATAAGATAAAAAGGGAGATTATGGAATCTACTTATAAAAAGGAACTACTTGTTTTAAATAAGATAAGTAATGAAAATTTTTTGGTCTGAGTTTATCAGATGTTACTGGACTGGACATTGTTAATATATGTAATGGAGTTTTTATCTGAATCTGTCAAATGTTAATGGACTAGACATCATTAATGTAATTTTTGGCTGTATATATTGTATATACTTATTGGATAGTTTTTCTTGTATTAGTTATAGGCTTTCTTTAATTTTAGACAAAAAGAGAGGAAATGTGGTGGTATTGTGTTCCCCAAAATATTGTGTACCTTAATAAACTAATCTGTGCAACCCAACAAAAACAACAATGCTATTCAGTTCTGTGGTTTCTGCTTGGTGGTTTTCTGTGGTCATTTGCTCTCCTTTCTTTTTTATTGGCTTATAGTCATAATGCAGACTGCTGGGATTCCTAATGGAAATTTCTTTCACATGCATCATGCTCTTTGACTGTATTCTACCCAGTGCCCTCCCATCTTACTTTTCCTTTCTTCTGTACTCTCCTCCCTTCTTTCTACATCTTCCACATACTCTTTTCTATTCTCTTTCTTGTGTGTGTGTGTGTGTGTGTGTGTGTGTGTGTGTGTGTGTGTAAATATTTCTATATGAAACCAAGGGTCTACAAATAAGAAAAAATATGCAGTATTTCTTTTTCTGAGCACAGATTGTTTTGCCTAATATGATAATCTCCAGTTGTATCCATTTCCAATCAAATAACATAATTTCATTATTCTTTATGGCTAAATAAAACTTCATGTTTCTATATGCAACATTTTCTTTATCCATTCATTTGTATATGGGTACTATCTTAGTTATTTTTGTGACCCATGACCAAAGCAACTCTTGTAAAAGAAAGCATTTAATTGGGGGCTTGTTTGAAGTTTAGAGGGTTATTCCATGATTATCATAGTAGGAAGCAAACAGGCATGCTGCTAAATCTGGGGAGAGAGAGAGAGAGAGAGAGAGAGAGAGAGAGAGAGAGAGAGAGAGAGAGAGATGGGCTTTTGAAAGCTTAAAGTCACTTCCAGTGACACACCTCCCACAACAAAGTTTCACCTCCTAATCCTTCCCAAAAAGTTCTATTCCCTGGTGACTAAGCATTAAAATATATGAGCCTATGGAGACCACTCTTATTCAAACTATCACAGACTACTCCTATAACATGACACTTGTGAATAGTGCTACCATAAGCATAGATATGCATATATCTCTGTGATATGACTTGAGCATCTTTCAGAAATATGCCCCAAAATGGAATAGCTGAGTCACATGGTATTGTTAGTTTTAGTTTATTAAAGAATACTGATTGAATAGTGGCTACATTAATTTACATTCCCAACAACAGTGTGAAAGGATTCCCCTTTTTTCCCCTATAACCTCACCAGTACTTGTTATTCATTTTTTTTATGACAAACATTCTGACTGGGATGAGATGGAATCTTACATCTGTGTAGTAGGACAGGCCCTTAAGGTCGAGGAAATTGGCTCAGACCAGTAGCCAAGGCATGCACATAACCTATTCCTTAAGAGACAACCTGAAGTTTGCCTGAGGACTGAGTAGCAGTCACTGTCAGAGTTCCTGATTGATGTCATAGTTCCTGATCATGTCCAGCCAATGAGGGACGACCTCACAGACGGCTGGGAGGAGGGTATATAAGGCCTTCCCTGTTAGTGAATAAATGAGTTCATTATTTGCCTTCAACAGATTCCTGGTGTCTCCCCGGGTGTCTGCATCATTGACACTGTACCTTCCCACCCCCTCCCCCAGGAAGCCGTTAGGATCCAAGCAACATCTGGCACTTAAACGTGGGCTTCTGTTACTTTGTTTCTCCCAGTACAGGTTTTGATCCTCTCCCTCTCTTCACTCACCATGCTTGACAGAGACCCCAAGATGGTGTGTTTCAGAGAGAAAGCCCCTGGGTGTTGTGTTCTTTTGGTCCCTTTGTCAGGTAAGTGTTGGGACCCCCACTTCTTTCCTTCTTTTGTGCTGTCTGTCATGTTTGTCTGCCTGTTCTGTTAGAAAGACACATTTTTTTTTTCATTTCGATTCTCCTGGTATCTTCATATAAGAATTGACCCCCACCCCCCAGGAGGTGGGACCAAAGCTCAGCTCCCGATTGCCATTCCTTGTCTGAAGACACCATGTGGGCCTAAAAAACCATGTAAGTCCCCCAGTAAGCACAGGACACAGGGTTCAATACAAATTTTCAACCCGCTGAAAAGATGGGTAATCTTTTCAGCATCCTCATCACTTCCCTGTGAGATATATTTATGATATCCAATGATGAAGAGACAGACAGTTTGGGCCCCACAATATCTGTCAGTTTAGGCCCCATAAAATCTGTCAAGGAGAACTTAGCTGTCATTTGGATCCCACCAAATCTGTCAAAGAGAAGACAGCAGTCATTAAGTCATGTGCTGCTATCCCCTCTGCTCTACCACCACTGCTCCACCACAGTATTCTTGGTGCAATCTACCCCAGTACCTGCCTGCCTCAGGAGGTGGCTACTCTCCCACAGCTCCAGGCATCTTACAACCCTCACAGCCTGCACCACTGTCAGTCTGCTGGCCCATCAAAGCCTTCCCAGTCAATGTGGGCCCCAACACCAATGTCCAGCCCTGGATTCCCACCACCATAGCTGATCTCTCCCTCATCGGGAAGACAGTCAATGATTCAGGCTCAGATTCCACCTACTTGCAGCAAGTCCTTGCTCAATGGTCCATGCAGTTGCAAACTTATTTCAATTGGTACCATTTGCTTAAAACTGTTAGATCCTGCAGTCTTTCTTAGCTGGAAATCAGGCTGTGAGGATCAGGAAGAATCCCAGGCCCAGACAAACATTTTAATTAATGTCCAGGTGACCTATGATATGCTCACAGGGCATGGGAAATATGTCCATCCTGTGTGACAGGCAAAGATTGGCTTGAATGCCTATTTTCCAAAGGTCTTGGACTTGGCCCTCAAGGCCCTCAGAGCCTGTAGCCCCAGGACCCCTCAGCTTACTTTCACAATCTTATCCAGCAGCCCAGGGAGCTCTTCATTGACTTCTTGGCCTTTGTCAATGAGGCAGTGGAGTGCAGATTGGATGCAGACCCCAATAGAGATGTGTTGATTAAACAACTGACTTGGGAGGGGTTCAATGTCCAACCCCCTAATGCAGTTGCAGCTGTGTGGAATGAGGACATACATAAATGGGTGCAGGCCACCACAGATCTCGACCCCAGCACTGGTCCCACTGTGGCTCTTACTGCCTCCCTGGATGCTCTCCTTACTGACATGCAGTGTGCTAATGACACCCCCAAGGGTTCCTAGGTAGATAGAACTTGGTGGGGATGTGGCAAACCAGGCCATTTGCAGCATTACTGCCCCTGGGAAAAACCTAGGACCCAATGCCCCAGATATAATAAAAGATTGCATTGAGCAAAGGATTACACGTCATAGCTTGCTAAAACACCAGCCCTGTTGTTGGAGAGCTTCTCTCCAGGTTCCACCAAGCCCTGCAGTCCCACAATCCATGTATAAAATAATCACTCAGACACATATATTACTTATAAACTGTATGGCCGTGGCAGGCTTCTTGCTAACTGTTCTTATAGCTTAAATTAACCCATTTCTATAAATCTATACCTTGCCACATGGCTGGTGGCTTACCCGAGTCTTTACATGCTGCTTGTCCTGGCGGCGGCTGGCAGTGACTCTCCTCCTTCTTCCTGTTTTTCCAATTCTCCTCTCTCTTTGTCCCGCCTATACTTCCTGTCTGGTCACTGGCCATCAGTGTTTTATTTATATAGAGTGATATCCACAGCACAGCCCCTTTAAACTCCAGGTGGGGCACTCCTCAGCCCCTCTAGTAAAAGGAGGCTCTGACAATCCAAAAATCTATTGGACAATGCCCATTTTTCACACTCCCCAATGCTAACCATCTATCTTGATGGACAAGCTTTCAAAGGTTTGGTCAACATGGGTGCAGATGCTACCATTTTAACCAAGACTGAGGGGCTTCGCTTCCCTCATTGGAAGTTTAAACGTGCCCCCCCATCAGTGGTATGGGAGGCCAACAAGATTCTAAGATAACCACTCATCTGGTCCATTGGAAGGATCTTGATGGCAACTGGGGAGCCATTCACCTTATCATTTCCAATGTACCTAGGAACCTGTGGGGCAGAGATATTTTGTAGGATATGGGTGTTGTCCTAACTACAGATGACAGGGCCTTTTTTGATGACATCAAGGTCTATGAAAAGGTGGGCCTTGTGGTCTGTGACCCTGTACAAGATCTGCACCCCCAATTCTAAGGACCACTGTCCCCATGAGATCCACCACCATTGAGCCCCCTAACCCCATTCCAATGACATTCCATTTCATATCAAGAAATATAGGTGGAACAGTGGTCTATAATTTAACCCAAGCTGTCAATCCTAAAGGAATTGATTGCAGAACAACTAAAGATAGGGCACATAGACCCATTCACAAGTAAACATGACACCCCCATATTTGTTATTCCAAAGAGATTAGGACCCTACTGCCTCCTGCAGGATCTTCATGTAGTTAATGGTCAAATGGAAAAAAATGGGGTCTATACAGCCAGGCCTCCCCTACCCCAGCACTGTTCCTCCATCTTATTATATATTAGTTTTCTATATTAAGGATTGCTTTTGTCAAATTCCTCTGGGACCACAGGATCGAGATCATTTTGCCTTCTCTGTGTGGGAACCTAATAATCATAAACCAGCTAAGAGATATCAATGGACAGTTTTTCCCCAAGGAATGAAGAAAAGCCCCACTATTTGCCAGTTATATGTCATTCAAGCTTTGGTCAATGTCCCCAGGGATATACTTTTGATCCATTATATGGATGATCTCCTCTTGGCACACCCAGATGCAGCCTTTCTGCAAAAGACTGCCAAGGGAGTATTAGAAGATCTTGTATTGTTATATCTGATCTGATGGTGGCTCCAGATAAGGTCTAAATGGTACCCCCTTCGCCTTTTTTAGGATTTTGCATTGCTAAGCAGGTCTGCCCCCTTTCCTTTAAATTGGAAATGAAGGAATTGTACTCACTCTCAGAATTACAACTATTATGTAGCATGGTTAATTGGCTTAAACTTTTCTTACCCATCCCTGACCAAGAGATGAAACACCTATTTTCATTGTTGGAGGGCCCCACCTGTCCTTCCACTAAGGTTAGGCTTACGTGAGAAGCAAAAGAGTTACTACAAAAGATTTTGGCCATTCTACTCACCCCCAGCCTGCAATACCATGATCCCCAAAGACCATTATTAGGGGATTCTTGGCCGTTTCCTAGCTTCCTTGCCTCTGTAGACATTCATTCCAACTTAGACATACAAATCTAAAAAGTTGAAGCTAAGATCTGCATATGAGAGAAAAACATATTATTCATCTTTTGGAACTTCACTAAGTATAAAATTTTTCACTTCCATTCATTTTCTAATAAATTTTACAATTTACTTTTTTTCTTAAATTTTGTTGTCTCTTTGTACCATATATTCATTATCCACTTATCAGCTGATGGCTATCTAGGCTGATTGCATGTCCTAGCTATTATGAATATAACAGCAATGAACATGAATAAGCATATGCTTCTGTCACAAGTCCTTTGGATCTATGCCCTGAAGTGGTGTAATTCTGTTTTCACTGTTTGGAGGAACCTACACACCAATCTCCATAGTCACTGCAGAAATTTACATGCCACTAACAGTGAACAGGTTTCCTCCTCCACATTCTCACTAGCATCTGTTGCCATTTGTGTTGTCAATGATAGCCCTTCTGACTGAGATAAGATGCTATCTCAAAATATTTTGATTTGTATTACTCTGATGGCTGGGGATGATGAACATATTGGAAATGTATTTCATGGTTATTTGTCTTTCTTCTAAAAATTCTCTGTATAATTCCACAACTCATTTTTTAATTGGGTTGCTTATTTTCTTGATGTTTAGGTATTTATACATATTAGATGTGACTTCTTTGATGGATATAGAGCTGACAAAGATTTTCTTCTGTTCTGTGGGCTGTCTCCTCACTCAATTAATGGTATTCTTTGCTTCACAGAAACTTTAATTTCATGAAGTCCTATTTATCAGTTGTTGGCTTTATTTCCCGAGTGTCTGGACTCCTGTTTTCGCCTCTGTCTCTGTCTTGGAGTGTTGTTCATACTTGTTCTAGCAGCTTCCCAGTCTCCAATCTTGTTTTTCTCTTGTGGAGTTTATTTGGTGGCCAGGAGGAAGATGTTGGACCTTTTGGTGGTGAAACATGGCTTATGCTGACACTGAAGACATAGGAGGCAGTGGTAGCTTTTGGATTTGTGGAAATGCTTGGCAGCTGGCATGCAATGTCTGCTGGCTCATATCTCTTTCATCTTCATGACCTGTATGAACTGTGTGCATGTGCAGTGCCTGGTGTTCATAACCGAGTGGCCATGTGACATGGTCAGATTGCGATATTCAAGATATCTGTTGTGCACATAGCTGTGGGAGTTGTGGTGCTGCCAGATGCCAAAGTTCTTCCCAAAGGCTGGTCTCAAACTCACAGAGATTTTCTTGTCTCTCTATTAACTGCTGAAATTGAAGGTGTATGCCACCATACCTGACCCCAGACCCACTCAGACCTCCTTCTTCTTCTTTAGCTGTAACAGGAAGTATCAGAAGCAGTACTTGGTGACACATGGTCAGGTATGAAAAACTAGAACTGAGCCATGTCACCCTTATCCTGGAGAAGGCATAGCTCCACCACTTTGTATTCCTGAAGTGTGTCTGGGGTCTTTATACTGCTATCTTTGCACTGGCCACCACCCCCAGAAATTTGTTTCAGTTGTTATATTTAGTTCTTCAAACCAATTGGAATTATGTCTTGTACAACATAATTAGGATCAAATTTCATTCTCGTACACATAGATACCCAGCTTTTCCAATGTCATTTGCTGTAGAGGCTCTTTTCCCTCCAGTGGCTACTTTTTGCATTTTTGTCAGAACTCAGTCTGGATCTTCTATT
The DNA here is from genome assembly GCF_004664715.2 of Peromyscus leucopus. Classification (NCBI taxonomy): domain Eukaryota; kingdom Metazoa; phylum Chordata; class Mammalia; order Rodentia; family Cricetidae; genus Peromyscus; species Peromyscus leucopus. The sequence goes on along the minus strand of NC_051064.1, from coordinate 30,853,081 downwards.
GTATTCTGTTGATTGATATGTGTGGAATATACCTTGAAATCAGGCATAATGATACTCTATCTTCATTTCTCTTCAGCATGCTTTGGGTAACTGAGTCTTCCATGCTTGAAGTTGGTTGGTTTTTATGTTTTGTTTTTTTCTGTGAAGAATGTTATTGGAATTTGATTGAGAAGTGCAATGATTCTAAGATAGCCATTTTCACAATATTGATTTTTCTAGTCTATGAGCTTGCAATGTCTTTCCATCTTCTCATGTCTTCTTCAGTTTATTTCTTAAATGTTTTAAGATTTTTTATTTTCCTGTTTAGGTTTAATTTTTGTATTTATTTATTTATTTACAACTATGAATGGTATTGTTTCTCAGATTTCTTCCTCATTATGTTTCTTACTGACCTCAAACTCATAACAATCTGCTTTCTTCTCTCTCGTGAGTACTGGAATTAAAGATATGTACCATCACACCTGGTCTTGACTATTTTATCACAGAAACAGAAGTGAAGCCAGAGCATTTTGTATCTCACAGATTTTCCTATGTTCTGTTTTCATTATCATTCAATTCTAATAACTTTTAGGTTTCCTTCTTGAATTCCTCAATGATCTATTAATCAATAGTGTGTTATTTAATTTCAATGAGTTTGTTCATGTTTTATAGTTATTCTTGATGTTGAATTATAATTTTATTCCATTGGAGTCAGACAGAAAAAAGTTATTTCAATGTTTTCTTTTTTAAAACTTTGCATCCTAGTATGTTATCTATTTCAGAGAATGCTGTATGTGCTGCTGAGAAGAGCATGCGATGTTTGGGTGGAATGTTCTGTAAATGTTGGTTACATTCATTCTTTCTATGATATCATTTAATGCATATGTTTTCCTGTTTATTTTTTGTTAGGAAGACTTATGAATTGGTGATAGTGATGTATTGAAGTTGACCACTGCTATTAGGCTGAGATTGATATGTAGTTGTTTTATGAAATTGTCTGCATCTGTATTCAGGCCATATATGTTTAGAATCATAGTGTCCTCTTGGTGAACTGATCTCTAAATCAGAATGAAGTAGCCTCTGTACCTCTTCTGATTACTTTTGCTTGAAGTCTCTTTTGTTAGATTTTATAATGGTAATTCTTGCTTTTTTCCTAGTTCCATTTGCTTGCAATATACTTTTCGATCCTTTCAACCTAAGGTAATGACTGTCTTTCATAATAAGGTATTCCTTGTAAGTACCAAATTAATGGTGGTTTGGATAAGAATGGCTCCAGTAGGCTCATATGTTTGAATGCCTAGTCATCAGGGGATGGCACTACTTAGGAGGATTAGGAGGTATGGTCTTGCTGGAATAGGAATGACATTGTTGGAGGAAGTGTGCTCCTCGAGATGAGATTTGAGGTTTCAAAAACTCAAGCCAAGTCCAGTGTCTCTCTCTTACTGCTGATATAGAATATCTATATTCTATATAAATATATATAGAACTCTCAATTTCTCCAGTGCTATGTTTCCCTGTGTGCCTATATGCTCCTCAGCATGACAATAATGGACTAAGCTCTGAACCTGTAAACAAGCCCCAATTAAATGCTTTCTTTTATAAGAGTTGTCGTTGTCATGGTGTCTCTTCACAGTAATAGGACACTGATTAAGACAGACCCTATTTCTCTTTTTATAATGTTTTATTAGTTCTGTAAGAAATTCATTCTCTTCCCCATCTCCTCCCAGATTCTCTCTCACCTTCCTACCCACCAAACTTCATGTTTTACCCACCCAATTCCATGTTCTCTCTGTCTCGCTATCTTTATCTGCCTCTCACTTTCTCTCTCCCATTGAGTCCAATTTATTGGCTGCTTGCATCTGGGGCTGTAATAGGGCCCTAGATGTTAGTAGGTCCCCAGACTTTAGCACAACTGACTCCATGATGTCAGTATATCATTTACGCCCTAAAACTCAATGTAAGACATTACCACCTGTCAAAATGAAAACAAAGAACTAATCCATCAAAGTCCATGGTTCTAGGAAAGTCTCTAAATGTACTAACCTTGCTTTTTTGATCCTGTAGTTCCACTTTTGGATAACTGTTCTTGTTAACTGAAATATGCCAGTCCAGGACATGGTTTCATGCTTAAAAACTCACCCTGAGAAAGGCTCAGAGCTTCATTGGGATCTTAAACACCCATTGTAGATACCAGCTGGCTAATGGAGAATTTCTATTGGCTTAAACTCATGTCTGAGTAATCTTCTCTGGTGGATATTCCACAATAGGGTCTGGCCCTAGAATGTCGTCATTAGACAAAAGGTCACACCATTAACAAAAACTGATTCTCCTGCTCCCAACAGCAATCAAATACCAATAGCTCCTCAACTAAGGATGAGTCTTCATGCCCAGCTCCCCTCTTCTGTGCTGGGATTTTGTCTGGCTTGAGTTTGTGGAGGTCTTGTGCATGTTGTCACAGTCCCTGTGAGTTCATATGTGCACTTACCCTGTTGTGTCTGGGAAACAATGGATGAAGTCATCCACCACCTCTGCTTCCTATGCTCCTTTGCCTCCTCTTCCACGTAGATTTCTAAGGCTTGAGGGAAGGGGGTGAAATATCAATTTTTTGTTTAGGGATGAGTATGCAGACATCTCTTATTCTTGGCTCATTGACCAGATGTGGTTCTCTGTACTAATTGCCATCTATTACAAGAAGCTTCTGGGGCTGTTAAGATGCCTCAGCATTAAAGGGCACTTGCTGCTCTTGCTTAGGACCCAGATTTGATTCCTAGAACACACATGCTGTCTTACAATTATCTGTAACTCCAGTTTCAGGAGATCGAATGCCCTCTCCTGTCATCTGAGGGGACTGTACACACTTGGTATACATATATTCATGCAGGCAAAACACACATACCAATAAAAGCAAATAGTTTTTTGTTTTGTTTTATTCTTAAGAAAAAGAAACTTCTCTGGTGATGATTGAGTAATGCAGTGTGGATCCCTCTTTTTTTCTTTTTTATTACTTTATTATACTTATTTTATTAGGGGGTTTCCAGTGAGATCAGAATTCAGAAAAACATCTTTTGTTTGCACTACAATAATGAACATTCTCAGTTACAGTGAACCATGAATGAATTTAGCTTATTGTAAATCTTAGAAATAAAGGGCATTCAAACCTTCATTATTGGGGTTTTGAAGAAAGTGCTGTGTTCTACTGAGATTATAAAAACGTTAAATATAATTTGAATAATAATAAAAACAGCTTGCTCCATGTTGATGGACTATTGATTTACTTGCTATTTCTTGTTTTTATTTTATATATTTATTCAGAAATATAGAGTGTTAATTTATAATAAACTTTGGGAAATGCAGTTTGACCTACATATTATGGGTAGAAATAATTATTTATTGCTTTAAGTGAACCATTCATGTTATGATTATTTCTTATGAATGGACTCTGCCACATATTAAATAATGGATTTTTTTTCTGAGTGAGATCAATGGTGCAGCTGAGAAAATCATCACAGGATGGTCTCCAGCCCTCCTGTATTGCAGGGTATGGTAAGCCTACCATGAAGTTTGTTTACATTTCTCTCTTCCATCTTCTTAAACAGTCTAAATATAAAACCAATTCACACCCTTTAAGGAAAGAAAAGTTGTCTGATGTATCTGCTAATCTCTGTAAATCCCTGAGAGTGATTCATGTGATTTCTGGCAGTTATGAGGGGTTAGCTCTTTCTTGTTTTATGGCTGGTCTTTCTCTTTCCACTGCAGAGTGCTGATCTGGGACTTCTCTGAGTTGTCCCCTGCAGACCTGGTCCAGACCAATGCCAGCAGCGTTTCCTGTAGCCCAGCAGTGTCGGCCTGGCTGATGGATAGTGCAATCCCAAAGTCTTGTCAGGAACAATTCACAGAAGAAGACCAGTGGTGCTTTCTCACCTGCAGCGTCTGAGGTTTCAAAACATACAGTAATTAGGAGATCATTTTCTGTCTCTTTAGCAAATTATCATTGAGTAAACTTGACTTTCATGTGAGATTTCTAGGCTGCCTGTTTCTACCCACGTCTCCCCATGAGGACTCGGTGGTAGTTTGAGACCACCATTGCTCCTACCTGCTTAGATGTTATTTTTACCATCAAGATCTATTTCTCAGCTCTGCATTTCTTCAGTTTCATACATTTTATCTTCCAGTCAGCTTAACTGGGACTTAATTTAGGAAGTTAAAAGGAGTTAATTTCCTAGAGGAGATACAGGCTGGAGCAGTGTTTCTTAATGCCGCTCCTCAAGTCTCCCCGGCAATGAGTTAGGAAAGACAGCAGCGCCCAGAAGGCAGCTTGCACTTCGGCCAACGCACCCAGGTGTTGTCCAACAGTACTTTACATACATGCACAGTTGTAACTTTACATCGATACATTATACTGTCAACCAGAAAACTAGTACAGGTGCTGGGGAGTGCACACTGTTTTGGCTTCTCCTCCCAGTGGTGGATCTGTGGGTGGCACTGAGCCAAGATGCACAAGTATTGTCACAAGAAGGTGTACATGCTGAGAGACAGGTGTTAGACAGACTCTCTGGTAGGCAGATAGATGAGGAGAGTGGGGCCAAGGCTAGGTAATAATGGGGCAGAATTTCCAGGGGGCCAGCTTCTTCCGCATCCTCCTAACTGGTGAAACAACGGCCGTGTGGGTTTTTGTCTCTAGCCAGCAGGCCCCTGCGGATGGACTGGCTCCACATAATGAGGCCTGCTCAGGGCATGTCACACAACAGTTCTGGGCCAATCAATCTTTCTAGCTTTCTTCAAGCTGACCAACCCTAAATGAGGGGAGGAAGACTCCTTGGGACTTTAAACCCCCAGCCCTCGAGGCGTTTTTGGCTTTCCTAGTCTCCACCCCTCTTTGCAGAGGGTCTCCCCGGCAATGAGTTAGCAAAGAGAGCAGTGCAGTCTTTCCTGTGTGCTCCATGCAAGTGTGTGCTTCCTCGCCCCTGTAAAGGCTTTTCTTCAACTTCATTATGTCTACAGTGCTTGAGATTTCTCTGCTGCCACCTGTTGCGCTTCAAATTTTTCCTGATTTTAATTCTTCAACTGGCAGACAACACCCGATCAAAGCCCCTGGGAGGTATGAATGCTACCCAGCCTCTCCCTTCTTTTCCCTGATCTCCAGAAGCTACCTGTTTGCTATCCATGGTGGCTGTACAAATTTGCACTCCCACAAACAATGGATGACTATTCCTCTTACCCCCACATCCTTGCCAGCATGAGCAGCCATTTGTTTTATTGATCTTGATCATTCTACTAGTATAAGATGAAACCTTAAAGATGCTATGATTTGCATTTCCCTGATGGCTAAGGATGCTGAACATTTCTTTAAGTGTTTCTCAACTATTTGTATTTCCTCTTTTAAGAATTTTCTGTTTAGATCCCTATTTCATTTTTACCTGAGTCATTTATTTTCTTGATGTCCTGGTCTTCTTTTAGTTTTTTTATATATTTTAGATATTAACCTCCTATCAGATGTGTAGTTGGTAAAAACTTTTTCCCATTCTGTGGGTTTCCACTTTTTTTCTAAATGATACTGTCCTTCGCCAACAGAAGGTTTTCAGTTTCAGGAGGTCCCTTTTATTAATTATTATTTGTAGTACCTGTGCTATCATTGTTCTGTTCAGGAAGTTGTCTTCTGTGCCAGTGAGTTCAAGATTATTCTGAAATTTCTCTTTGATCAGATTTACTGTATCTAGCCTAATGTTGCAGTTGGAGTTGAGTTTTGTGCAGGATGAAAAATACAGATCTATTTCATTCTTCTACATGCTGATATCAACTTTGACTAGCACCACTGACTGAAGATGCTGTCATTTTTTCTAGTATGTACTTCAGGATTTTTTTTTCCATCAAAAGTTTTGTTATCATCTCTGTATCTCTGGGATGAAGTCTACTTGATTATGGTGGATGGTCTTTTTGATGTGTTCTTTGATTTGGGTTGCAAGTATTTTATTGAGTCTTTTAGCATCTATGTTCATAAGGGAAATTGATCTGTAATTTTCTTTGTTTCTTTGTTTATCTTTATGTGGTTTGGTTATCAGGGTAACCATGGCCTGCTAAAATAAATTTGACAGTGTACCTTCTGTTCTATTTTATAGAATAATTTGGGGAGTATTAATGTTAATTCTTCTTTGAGAGTCTGGTTGAATTTTATGCTAAAACCATCTAGCCCTTAGGGCCCCCCCTTTTTTTGGTTGACTTTTTTTTTCTTTTATTAAAAAAAAATATTCATTTTACATACCAGCCACAAATCCCTCTCTCATGCCTCCTCCAGTTCACCCCAGCCTCCCTCCCCAAAACTCACCCCCCATCTCCTCCTCCAAAAGGGTAAGGCCCCCCACAGGGAGTCAGCAAAGCCCAGTACATTCAGTTGAGGCAGGGCCAAGCCCCTCCCCCCTGCATCAAAGGTGATCAAGGTGTCCCACCATAGACACTGGGCTCCAGAAAGCCAGCTCATGAAACAGGGACAGATCCTGATCACACTGCCAGGGTCAGTTAGAAGACTTTTAATAACTGCTCCTATTTCACTAGGGGTTACAAGTCTGTTTAATTTTCTTATCTGATCTTGATTTAACCTTGGTAAGTGGTATGTAATGAGAAGATTATCCATTTCTTTTAGATTTTCCAATTTGGTGGTATACTGATTTTTAAAGTATTTCCTTTTTATTATCTGGATTTTCTCAGTGTCTATTGTTATGACCTTGTTTTTATCATTAATTTTATTAATTTGGATACCCTCTCTCCATCTTGTGGTTAATTTGACTAGTGGTTTCTCAATCTTACAGATTTTCACAAAGAACGAACTCTCCATATCATTGATTCTTTGTATTGTTTTTTGTTTGCTTGTTTCTATTTTATTGATTTCAGTCCTGAGTTTTATTATTTCTTTCTATCTATTCCTTTTTGATGTTTTCTTTTTGTTTATAACTTTCAGGTGTGACATTATGTTACTAATATGAGATTTCTCCATGTTTTTCATGTAGGCAATTAGTGCTGTGGACCTGCCTCTTAAAACCATTCTCATTGTGTCCCATAGGTTTGGGTATGTTGTGTTTTCATTTTCATTCAAATTCTAAAATGTTTTTTAATTCTTTTTTTAAATTTCTATCTTGACCCATATTTCATTCAGCACTGAGTTGTTCGGTTCCCGTGAGTTTGTAAACTTTCTCTTGTTGATATCCAGCATGGTGGTCAGATAAGATGCAGGGTGTTATTTCAGGGTATTTTTTGTAACTCTTGAGACTTGCTTTATGTCTAAGTTTGTGGTCAGTTTTAGAAAAATTTCCATGGGCTGCTGAGAAGCTGGTAGATTCTTTGATGTTAGGTAAATATTCTGTAATATCTGCTAGGTTCATTTGATTTGTGAAATTATTTAGCTCCAGCATTGATCTGTTTAGTTTTTGTCTATTTGACCTATCTGTTGGTGAGCATGGTGAGTATATTAAAGTCACACAGTATCAGTGTGTGAGTGTCATTGCTATGAACTTGGTTGGGTGCCCCTGTATTTGGTAAATAGATGTTTAGAACAGCAACATCCACTTAGTGGATTTTCCCTTGGTAAATATGTATTGCCTCCATATCTTTTCTGATTAGTTTTTGTTTGTCAGATACTAAAGTGGCTATACTGACTTGTTCCTTGGGTCTATTTGCTTGGATTTTTTTTTCATTGTTTTAACTTGAGGTGATGTGTATCCTTGATGTTAAGATGTATTTCTTGAATGCAGCAGGAAGATGGGTCCTGTTTTCTAATCCACTATGTTATTCTGTGTCTTTTTATAAGGAAATAGAGACCATTGATGTTGAGCATTATCAGTGAACAATGACTGTTGGTTCATGTTATTTTGTTGTTATGGTGTGCCCCCCCCCCGTTTTTATTGGTGGTCTAGTATTATTTATTCCCTGTTTTCTTAGTTGTGGTTTAACTCTTCATGCTGTGAGACAGTCTTTCTTTATGCTGTGAATATGTGTTGCTATGATTGGTTAAAAAAGAAGCTGCCCTGGCCTATGGCGAGTCAGGTTATATCCAAGCAGGAAACCTAAAAGAGAGACAGAATGAAAAAAGGCAGAAGTGGAGGAGACACCAGCCTGCCACCCAAGGAGCAACATGCCAGTAGACTGGTAATGCCTTATCCATGTGGCAAAACATAGATTCATAGAAATGGGTTAATTTAAGATGATAGAGCAAGCTAGCAAGAAACTAAAGCCATTGTTCATACAGGTTGTAATTAAGCCACTGAGTGATTATTTTATAAGTGACTATGAGACCATGGGGCAGGGTCCCAGGACCAGAGAAACTTCTGGCTACATGTCCAGGTTGATGTTTTCTTTCCAGCACTTTGTATAGAGCTGGATTTGTGGATAGGCTCTGCTTAAACTATGCTTTATCCTGAAATATTTTTTTCTTTCTCCTGCTATTATAATGGATATTTTGCTGGGTATAGTAGTCTGTGCTGGCATCTGTAGTTTTTTAGAGTTTGTAGAACATCCATCCAGGCCCTACTGGCTTTTAGAGTCTCCACTGAGAAGCCAAGTATGAGTCTAGTAGGTCTGTATTTATATGTTACTTGATCTTTTTCCCTTGAAGTTTTTAATATTGTTTCATTTTTCATATGTTTAGTGTTCTGACTATTATGTGTTGTGCAGAATTTCTCTTCTGGTCTAGTCTATTTGGTGTTCTGTAAGCTTCTTGTTATCTTGAAAGGCACCTCCTTCCTTAGGTTAGGGAAATTTTCTTCTATGATTTTGTTGAAAATATTTTCTATACCTTTGATGTGAGTTTTTTCTCCTTCCTCTATTTTTATTATTTGTATATCTGATCTTTTCATAGTGTCCCAGATTTCCTGGATGTTTTGTGCCAATGTTATTTTAGATCAAATGCTTCCTTTGACTGAGCTATCCATTTCTTCTATCTTATCTTCAATGCTTGAGATTCTCTCTTCCATTCCTTGTATTGTGTTGGTGAGGCTTACTCCAAGGTTTTTCTTTGACTTCCTAAATTTTTCATTTTCACTTTTCCCTCAGTTGGGTTTTCTTTAGCAATTCCATTTCCATTTTAACATCTTGAACTGTGTTCTTCATTTCATTCCACTGTTTGTATTTTCATAGACTTCATTAATGGATTTATTTATATCCTCTTTAAGTTCAGTCCTTGAATGTATTTAGAAATTGTTATTTTGAAGTCCTTGTCTTATGCTTCAGTTATATTGCATTTCCCAGGGCCTATTGTAATAAGGTTGCTGGGCTATAGTGGAGATATATTGTCCTGGCTGTTATTGGTTACATTTTTTTGTGCTGGTGTCCAGTCATTTGGGTTTGGAATGATTTTAATTTTAGGTGTTGGTATCTTGTCTTTTAAGGTGGACGTTACATTCCTTGGTTTCTGTTGTCCACTCTGGATCTTAGGTGTGTGGTGGATGTGAGTCACATGGAAGGAAGTGCTTCTGAGTCCCTGTGAGGTACAGCCACTGGGGATCCTGGATAGAATGTGATTCTAGGTATTGACAGGAAAGAATGGGGATGGCCTTGGGGAGGGGAGCTGAGACGGGTCCACAAGAAGGAGGAGAGCTATACCTACCTAGAGTCTGTGGGCTCCTCAGGGAGTGGAGTCACTGAACTTTACAGTACAGACCGTGTATCTAATGGTACATGGTTAATTCAATTGTTTAGTTTCCAGGTATTTGATTTCCCTGTTCTGTTTCTGTGCTGAATCCTAGTTTAGTTACATTATGTTCAGAAGCACAGTATGTGGGCTTTCAGTTCTTTTAAAAATTGAGGCCCATGTCCAACATTGCCTGTATGGCCAGGAACCAGAAGCTGGATGGTACAGAGACCTAGGTTATAAACAAACATATTTGTCAAAAAGAAGATTCCTAATGATATTCTGCTATACTCACAGATCACTGCCTAGCCCAGTCACAGAGGCTTTCTTTGGCAGCTGGAGCGAGCAGCTTCAGAGACTCACAGCCAAGCATTAGATGGAACTCATAAAACCCCGCAAAAGAGGGGGAAGAAGAATTGTAAGAGCCAGGTGGGTTGAGGTCACCAAGGGAACATGACCCCACAAAATCAACTAAACAGGATTCATAGGGTTCACAGAGACTGAAGCAGCAACCAAAGAGCCTGCCTGGGTCTGCTCTACATCCTCAGCAAATATGCTGGGGTTGTTTAGCTTAGTGTTCTTGTGGGACTCCTAACAGTGGGAGTAGGGGTATCTCTGACTCTTTTGCCTGTTCTCAAGACCCTTTTTTTCCTACTGGGTTGCCTCATCCAGTCTTGATATGAGAGTTTGTACTTAATTTTACTACATCTTTTTATGCTGTGTTCAGTTGATATAACTGGGAGGCTTGTTCTTTTCTGAAGGGAAATTGAGGAATAGTTGTGTGATGCCAGCTCCCACTTTTACCCAGGGTACTCTTGAGGAGAGAGGGATGAGAAACTTGTAGATAGAAAGATAGAAGAGATTGAGACAGACAGAAACATAAGACAGCTTTGGGAGGACCTGGCCCAATATTCCACTGGCCCCTTGTATCTCTTCAAAAGAGCTTTTTATAACAAAAAAAGCTTTTGCCCCAAGGGGTGGGGCAAAAGGCTTCTCCCTTGCTAGGTCAAAGCATACCACACAGCCCAAGCTTAGACCTTTCCAAATATCTGGTAACCACACACATGGTCAAGCCATCCCCTTATGCAGCCCTGCTGTGTAAAGCAAGCTCAGATCTCACTAGGAAACCTCTGTGGGCCTCCACAAACATTGGATCTGGGAGAGAGGGGAGTAGGGGAGGCAAGTGAGAGTGGAGCAAGGAGGGGATTAAGTTGGGATGTATAACAAAGAAAAAATTAAAATTTATTTTTCTGAGTCACAATACCATTCATCTGGACATGTGTCATTCACATTCAAAAAGCACACATGTTCTGCTATGGTCAGGTAGATTGTTCTATTCGTGTCAATTAAATCTTTTTGGTTAGTGGGCTGTTGAGTTATTCTGTATCTTTGATGGGTTTCTAGTTAGTTGACCTGTCAACTACTGACATCTCTCTCCACAATTACTTTGGAAATGTCCTCAGTTCACATACTTTGCAGCTTTCCTTTTAAATGGTATAACATTGCAACCTGTCTGGGTAAATTGATGTTTTTATCATTGTATATTGTGTTTCTCTATCCATAGTGATGTTTTTCTATTAAAAATTTCCTAATAAATCATCTACTAGTCAAGAAAATAAATTTCAAATTATTAATTATAAGTAGATTTCATCAAATATTTATTGCCTGAATAAAATATGGATAATTAGAAAAGGCGACATGTTCATATCAGATTGTGTGTGTGGTGGAGCTGGGTATTGAATCAGGACCTTGTATATGCTAGGCAAGCTCTCTACAACTGAGCTGTGTTTTCAGCCTTTTTAAATTTTCTATCCATTATTCTTAAGCTCAAAATGAGATTAGAACTATATGTGTGATGAAGCTTGCTGTACTCTGCGTTTCAATAGTAGCCAATTTCAAACATTTGACTTCATATGCTCTTGTGGTGGCCTAATTATTAAAGCAATGGTCACTTTTATAGCCAGTGCTCAGAGGTATCAGATTGAAGACAGAAAATAGAATATCATAAACTTAATTACCAATCATTGAAACATACCACACTTACTTTAGAAAGAGAATTATTGTCTTCAGTGGGACCATACTCTGACAATTGTGAGATTTTTGCCTAGACTCACCTTCTGCCACTAGGAAACGGGTCCAGGCATATTTGAAAGTAGCAGATGGGCAGTAGTAATGCATGCTTCCTAAATGTGTCACCCGGAATCTAAATTCTCTTTCACTTATGTATTTCCTCATCATTCCATCCAAGGAGTTCACATGACTGAGACATTGGTATCTCCTCAAAGGACTTTTCATTTGAAACATATTTCATTCACATGGCATTGTTGCAGATGCTAGAATCTCAGCTACGTTTCCTGATGCTCAATAATTGACATTGCTAACCTTTTACACTTCTCTGCCAATATACTTTGAACTGCATATTTAAGGACTCTCTGTAAACTGGTCTTTAAGTCTTCCAGAACAAATTACAATGCAAATACTTTAGTAGGATCAAATGCTGCTCTATTGTGTGAAAATATCTTTTAATTGTGATTTATTTTTGTAAACCAGGAATGTCTACATTTCAGTTTGATCATGACTGTTGATCATGACTGTTCCCAGTAAGGGAGTCCTTGTTTCTTAACTTGTAGCAATGCTATTTTGGAAAGTTTAGTTGCTGGAACTCTCTTGGAGGAACTAGTCATTGTGGGAAGTCCTTGGGGGTATCTTTTCCTGGCACCTTCCTGTCTATAATAAGATGAAGAATATTCTCTGCCATATGGCTAGGCTAATATGATATTCTTCCCAATCACATGGTGCATATGACCCTGAGTCTGTCAGCAAACAAATAATTCCTTCTATAAATTCTGTCAAGTATTTTGGTTAAAGCAATGCAATGCAAAAATAATCAATGCAATTGTATTAGTGATAAGCTAATTTTAAATAAAAAGAAAGTTAGAATTAATCTGAGAAGATGTCTATGAACACAAGCATGATTGAAAACCACCAGCCTACAATTTATGTTCTAGAGCATCTTAGAATCATCAGGTATACAATTTCAGCAAGTTGATGGCTATGATTTTGATAATTTAAAGTGCAAATCTTTGTAGCTGTTAAGTTTAATGAGCGAAAAACTGAAAGTAGTTTTTACTTGCTTTCAGGCGTTTTTCAAATAATCTTGCTTTCAAAATAATTGTCTACAATGCTCTCTGAGCATGCAGTTTGTACTGAAATACTTCATAATCCCTTTGATATTAGTGTCTATGAATTTGAGAGCAACATGTGAATTATGTTAGATTTAAAAAAAAAAAAAAAACATGCTGAAATGTGTACCCTGTGCCTGCATGAAGGAGGACTATGAAGGGTTCTGCTGTGACAAAGCTTGTTAGCTAACACAAGCCAGGACAGAAACACTGTGAGTACCAAATACGGTAAGCCCTCCCCTTCAAAGATGCCCTTCAAGCTCCTGGTACAATGTTGTTTCCATTTCCATTGAACAGGTAAATGAACTGAATCATGGAGCAAGTTACTGGCTCAAGGTGAGAGCTGGTGAATAGCAGAGGCAGAATTTGTTTCTGGCAGGCTCTCTGGACTTCAGGCTCTGAACTCTCTGTTTATAGCCTCTTAGTTTCCTCACTCAGCATTCATCTGTTGACTGAGCTTCATCATCTAACCAAAACTAATTTCGGCAGTTTTGCATATTAGGTGTGCTCACCTAGCTGTAGAAGGGCACTTGAGAGAGACCGACTCATTTGGCTTTCCTTGTCTAGAGACAGTAATTCGCATCCCTACAAAATGAGAAGTCAGTTTTTTGGTATAACAGCACTCATTCTCACACAGAAGTTAAGATAATAAAATACTCTCATTTTCCAGCAAGCAGAGTGAGCTATTTAGGCAGCAGCAGCCACAAAAGTGCCACTATTTCACTGATCAGTGGTTATCTGAGGCACAGTACTAGGGACCTAATGGTGCTGTGCCTCCAGGAAATGGGAGTGCACTTTATTAAAAGTCACATACTAGTTAGTGTCTAGTTGGCAATTATAACCCAACTAGACATGAGCTCACTTAGTGGTTTGTGTATCCTGCCCTGAGATGCTCATGGGATTAGCATTTTTCTTCATGGAATGATTCATTAGTTTAAGATAATTAAATACTTTAAATCTTGATATGTCTGCTTTAGAATTGTTCATTAATTACATAGGAGAGGTGTAAGACATGCATTCCTTTGGTGTTTTCATTACTGGCAGTTTCCCATAGAGCTCTTTCCTGGCATTTATTCCAAGGACTGACTTCAGCTTCCTGAGATGCCTTTCTGGGTGTTTCCTGGCCCCTGTAAACTGATCTCAGCAGTGATGGATAGCAGACCACTTTTGTTTTCCAGATTTTTTCCTTCTTGATGGTGGCAATGAGTTTTGAATGTGAATTCAATAGGACAAGTTGAAAGGAGGAGTGCAGTACAAAATTTCCAAAGATAGAAAACAGAGAAGGCAGCCTGGGGAGTCTCACTCAGCCCTGCCCAATGCAGGAATGGAAAGCTCTTGAGCTGCTCTGAAGCCTGTAAGTGTAGGCACTTGGAAGCTTGGAAGAGCCAGTTCCCAAAACTCTTCAGTGACTATAACTTAACAATTTGTACAATACAGACTGACTCAAGTTGGATGAGATGGCAAATGCCATTAAATTTATTACAACACCTGTTATTTTGCTCTCCAAACATAGGTCATGACATAACTGAATGTCTGTTTACCTGGTAGCTCAAAACTACTGTCAGTGCATGGGAGAGACTCTCAGATGAGAAGGGGAATAAGAAATTATAAAGTAAGGACAGTTGAGGGTAGGCCACAGACTGACAAGTTACCAAAGTTTCAAAAACCACAAATAGAATGTAGACTAAGCATTTTGATGTAGCAGTCTACATACTACAAAAGCTTCAATTCACCCCAGAAGAGCATTTAGAATCCATAAGGACGGGTGGATTAAATTGTTGGTAAATTCTGTGCCTTAATTCATTGATTAAAAGAAAACTTAGTTGCTTTGTTGTGAGAGCCTGTGTAAGAAAGCCATGAACTTACTGTGAACTATGGATGGCAAAAAAGTGTAGAATGTGGTCTTCTAGACAAGGTGGCCTTCTAGAAAGAATTGCATAAACTATGATAAGTGAATGCACTTGAAGTCAAGGACATGAAGGGAATGTCCTGGCATGCCTATATTATCTCTTTGGGAAAGAAGAAGGCAAAAAATCTTTCTGGTTCTTTTCACATGATCAAAGAAGTTAAGACATAACATCAGGTGTATCCCTTCTCTGTACTTGTATTTGCTTAAGCTAACTGTAACTATCACCTCATGTTTTGCTTTCTTTAGTAATGAAATTGAGAAGTGCTTTGTTTGCACTACTCTTGAACTCAAATGTCTGGAATTCTCTAGTTAATCTATGCAGATATTTTGACATATTTTCAGTGGAGACTGAGGCTTTTTGGCTGGGGTGGGTTGACATTTCGTTGATATTCCTTTCTATATAAACAAAACAAAAACTTCATGGATCATTGAGAAGGCACGGGGGAAGACGTACTTGTCACCAAGCCTGGTGACCTGAATTCTAAGTTGGATCTTGAAGATCTACATGTTGGAAGGAGAGAAATTACTCTCACAAGTTGTCCTCTAATCTCCACGAAAACATGTGTGTTAACTGCTTTTTATTATTTACAGTGGCTGCCACTTAAGCAACTGCCGTCCTCATCAGAGACTGCAGCTCTGCCGTTGCCAGCAGTGGTCCCTCGGCACCGCCTCTTTCAAAGCTATTGAGAGAAACTTTATCTAGAGCTCTGTCCCTCCAAAGAATTCATGATTCAAAGGTTGTGGTGGAATTCTGCTTGCTCAGAGAGACTGAATAGCAAGTAGCTAACCTTCTCCCTTTGCTGAGGTCTTCCCAAAAAGTCCCCATTTCAGAACCCTAGCTATAAATGGTTCCTCCCTATCACTTCCTGTCAGCTACTTGCTAACTCAGCCTCCTGCTCACAGGTTAATATTATTTAATCAAACAAATGTAAGACATCTTTGCATTGTTAACAAAAGCAGTAGGAAAAAATGTGACACACTTTAAAATAATATTCTACATTTTCCCCCTTTTGTCTAAACAAAAATGAAAGAAATTAACTTTAATATAGTAAGACTGTATACAATAAGAACAATTATCAAGGATGTATTACATTCACAATGTACTGAATTTCAATTAATTTGTGTCTGGTAAATTAGATAAAATACTTCATAATCTAGCTTATATTAGTGAATCCAAAATTTTATACCTAATTTACTTTCTATCATATCTAAGGAAAACTACAACTATAACTAAGTCTTCAACTTCATCAAAGGCCCATGAAGAAAATATTATTTCAGTAAACAAAAAGTGCATTGCAACTTCCAAAACTCCAGAAATGAGAGAAACATCTGACTGCCTGGACAGTCACTCAAATTTCCTCTGCAATGTTGAGGCATCCATTTTCAGCCTACAGGCCCATAGTATCTGACAAACGTTTTAGTGAAGCAGGAAATTTGAAACTGTCCCACCTATACTGGTAAAGTTTGTCAGTCACTTTCTTCTGTGTCCTGCAGAATATCTGGCAGTTTCTTCTGTGAAGCAGGAACCCTGAAGGATCATCCTCCTTGTTTGGGCAAAGTTCAGCAGTCACTTTCCTGTAGGTCCTGCATGTCCAATTTATACAACATACTATCAAGCAGTCCAGGCAAGAGCAGCTTCTTGCCCAAATGGCTAGCCTTGCCGCATTGAAAGCAAACTCCATAAAGAGTTTCTTTGATGCCCATCATCTCTGAAGTAAATTGGTACTGACAAGAGCAGCTGTATCTCATTGTCATGAAAAAAGTTAACAAAACATTTTAAATGCCATATTCTGTGGGTCTTTGGAAGATTTGAAGACCATCTATCTATCCAAAATATATCTCTATATGATCTGGAAAGAATGCCTAACATATTTACAAATTTGATTGTTATAAATGACTAACCACTAACCTATATTTCCTGATTATCCTATATAGTTTATAATAACAGCTTTCAAAAACCAGAACTTCACCTTACATTTCCAAATAAACTGCATAGAAACAATACCTCACACAAAAATATAAATGCATATACAATATGTTATAACAAAAATAACCATAAATTTTTATCAATATACAAAAATCCTCCAAACAAGAACAGAATTAAATTTGTGTCAATATATAAAAGTCATTACAAATACAAAATATTTGAGTTCAATAATTATCCCTTATTATCCCTTAGTTTACGGCAGATTTAATAATCCACCCTATTATTTAAAGTATTTTCAATAATCTACCCTTATATCTTATCATTCCAGTATCCCCCTTTCTTTCTTTCTTTCTTTCTTTCTTTCTTTCTTTCTTTCTTTCTTTCTTTCTTTCTCTCTCTCTCTCTCTCTCTCTCTCTCTCTCTCTCTCTCTCTCTCTCTCTCTTTCTTTCTTTTTTTAAGGAGATCCCTGAATGTAATATCGTTTGTATAATTTCCTCCTTTGCCAATACTAGAAACAATAAATAACCCCCATAAGTGATGGCATGCTGTGGGATAATGCTCTTGTACACTGGTTTAATAAAATGCTGATTGGCCAGTAGCCAGGCAGGAGTATAGGTGGGGCAAGCAGATGAGGAGAATTCTGGGAAGAGGAAGGGCAGAGTCAGGAGTCACCAGCCAGACACAGAAGAAGCAAGATAACAAGGCAGAACTGAGAAAAGGTACCAAGCCACATGGCTAAACATAGATGAGAATTATGGGTTAATTTAAGTGTAAGTGCTAGTCAGTAATAAGCCTGAGCTAATGGCTAAGCAGTTATAATTAATATAACCTTCTGAATCATTATTTTATAAGCAGCTGTGGACTGCAGGGCCAGGTGGAGCTGGAGAAAACTTTTGATTACAAATGGTGCCCAGACATGGTGGCAAGAGTTTCCACCAAAAATCTGAGAGAGCTTAAGAAGAAATTATAAATGTCTATAAAAGAGGACTGTCCTAGTTCATGTCACTCATGGTGGGCTGTGTGGTACAGTGACATGTCCCTTGATTGTGGCAGGTTTGCAGCATTTAGGCCTGACCTACAGCATGGCTGGTTCCCGTGGAGGTACACAGAGGTGTCTCCAAGCCATGCAGCATGCTGTGTGGTGGGTTTAGCTTTTGCTAGTACAGACATAAAAAACTAGGTTTCTGGGCTAGAAACCTGATAAAGGCATAGACCCACTGCCTCCCACTGAGCAGAAAGCATGGCTCCCAGAGCTGTCAGTCAATTACCACTGCCACATTAGAAAGCTGAGACAGGTGAAGTCAGCAGCCAAGGATGTCACTTTTTATTCTAGCTACAGTTTAACAGTTTAAAATCTCTCCTGGTCAGAGAAGGATTATAGATTCACAATAAGACAGATTGAGAAGGAATAAAACTCTAAACAGTTTACGATATGTGTAAAAATGTATGTAGGCTTGGAAGAGAGAGGAAAATGAGTATAGACAGTTATATAAAAAAAAGGTTTTAAAAATAAAGTCCTTAAAGAGACAATAAAAGTAATATTTAAAAAATAAGCCACATAAAGATGGGTATAACACAGAGAATCTGGATTGTCTTGTCTTTGGGATTTTTAATTTCAGAAAAATATTTGATTGTAAAGGCTGCTAAGTTAAACCAATATATATTTAAAGGTATCTTGACTTCAAAATTTATGTCTAAGGATATGCTGCTTTGGAAAAAAAGATTCTGCTTTTGTTTCCACAGGTGATGAGAACCTGTGGGTTGCTTCCAGACTAATATGGTTTGATCAACCAAGACCCCTTGAAAGGTCTCCGATGACACCATGGCCCATATCATCCAACATCCAAAATCAGCTTCAAAGCAACTGGCTGAGACAATCCATCCTCACAGATGCTACAGCCAAGACTTAACTATAATTCTTAATTTTCTCAGGATCCCCATAAAATTATCAGCACCCCCATCAGGAAAAAGTAGTAGGAGAAGCTACACCCAAATTCCCAAAATATTGTTTATAAATGTTTATTTTTATTGAAAGGGGGTTGATTATAAATACAATCTCTTTCTAAAAAAGGGGGGATATAACATAGATGTGACAGGATTAAAGGGAAGGTTATTGAATTTACTTTTAAAGAGGAACAACTTGTTTAAAATGTTTTAAATTGCTATTGATTTTAGTTTATTCCAAATTTAGTTAATTTTTTAAACCTATGTATATTTCTCCTCCATGATAATCAAACTTATTTTCATATTAGTTAAGTTTTCTAGGTATGCACAAATATATTTCAATTAGGTAGGTAATCTTCAAACACTTCAAAGACATACAGAATATGGCATTTAAAGTATTTTAAAAATGTAGACTTTTCTGGACAATGAGATACATCTGCTCCTGGCAGCACCAATTACTGATGGGTGATGTTATTCTGTATGCTGTGAAAATGTGTTGCTCTGATTAGTTGATAAATAAAGCTGTTTGTCCAATGGTGAGGCAGATAAGGTTAGGCGGGACATTCTAACTGGAGAGAGAGAGGAGAGAAGAAAAGAGAGGGAGATGGTGCTAGCTGCCACCAGGAGAAGCAAGATGTAAAGATACTGGTAAGCCATGAGCCATGTGGCAAAGTATAGATTTATAGAAATGAGTTAATTTAAGATATAAGAGCTAGCTAGTGAGAATCCTGGGCCATTAGACCATACAGTTAGAAATTAATGTAAGCCTCTGTGTATTCATTTGGGTCTGAGCAGCTGTGGGACCGTGGGGCCATGGGAGCCAGGCAGGACCAAGAAAACTTCAGCTACAAATTACTTCAAGGAGGATGGTGGGCACTGAAGAAACTCATTAAGGACTTCGCTTTCTTTATGGCAAAAATTAGCCATTAGAGCAAGAAACTGTTTTTGCATGGACTGTTTGACAAAATGTTGTGTCAACTGGACATGTAGGATCCATGGAAAAATGACCACTAAATTATGCCAAAACAAGGCAAGATTGTCGTTTGGGTTCCTGCTTTGTATAAGAGATTACCAGACATTCTGCAGGACACTGGGAGAAGCAACTAAAAAAACTCTAAGCCTATAGGCTGAAGATGGATGCCCTAATGTTGAAGAGAAACTTTAGATCACTGTCCAGGTAGCCAGCTGTCTCTGTCATTCTAGATTTTTGGATGCTCTTCCTGTTTACTTAGGTAATAGTATATCCTTCTGGGGTCTTTGATGTGGTTGAAGACTAGGTAGTTATAATTTTCCTTGGTAATAATAAAAGATAAATTAGATATGAAACCTTAGACTCACAAATACAGGATAGATAAAAGATTTTCTTAAATTTTGCCAAATACAACTAGATATTGTAACTGTAATTCTTGCTTGATAACTGTTCTACTATATGTAATTTTACTATGTTAAAGTTAAAACATTCCTTTTTAATTAGACAGAAAAGGGGAAATGTTGTGGGATAATGCTCTTGTACACTGGTTTAATAAAATGCTGATTGGCCAGTAGTCAGGCAGGAGTATAGGTGGGGCAAGCAGATGAGAAGAATTCTGGGAAGAGGAAGGGCAGAGTCAGGAGTCGCCAGCCAGACACAGAAGAAGCAAGATAACAAGGCAGAACTGAGAAAAGGTACCAAGCCACATGGCTAAACATAGATGAGAATTACGGGTTAATTTAAGTGTAAGAGCTAGTCAGTAATAAGCCTGAGCTAATGGCTAAGCAGTTATAATTAATATAACCTTCTGACAATCATCCACAACCTACTAAATGAACAAATAACATTCTCCCCACCTCTTAGGAATGTGGGCACTGTGTCCCAAAAACTACTTCCTGTTCTCTGGGGGTGATGATACCCTGAAAAAATTGAAATGTTGGCCAAATCCTGAGAAAACCAGTTGCAACATTCATTGCCCAGTGTCTGTGTAATGGGAAAGTGCAGAGCTTATATGGAATCATGGCTAAAGCATCCTATGAGGCTGGACCCTCTCAGCAAGCAATCTTAGTATTGTCCTGAGCAGTTTGTAGTCCAATACTGATCCTTGTGTGGCCCTTGTCCCCTGATAGTATTATTACAATCCCTATAAAATCATTATTGTGGGGCCCCATCTTATATTAGAGACATCAAATGTTGCTGTTATGAATGATTATGGTTCACTGCTGAAAACTTAAACATTTTAAATGTCATATACAGAATTGCCTTATAAATTTAGAGCTAATATTTATTTCTATGAAAAATTTTAAGTAGTTAAAAATAAAACCGAAGGATTATGAGATCATTATATATAGAAAAGTTCCTAAATTTTGGTTTTCTTCTATTCCAAATCAGTTGACTTCATCTGATATGAGACAGAGATTTTGGATTTTTCCTTTAGCAAACATGCTTGGGTTTAGAGAAAGAGAGAGCCATACCTCAACCCTAACCCCAGCTTTAAATTTTAATTAAATTGGGACTACAAAATGACCATTTGTACACAAACCCACACAAGCACTCACACTACAAATCAATAAATATAACAAAAATTACAAAAACAAGTTCCAAATTTTTAGAGAATTCTTTAGCATTTAAAAAAATACTTTGACATACACATACATTGAGTATACTTATTTTCCTGATATTTTGTGTGCACTTCTGGATGTACACTGTGGCACATTTGAATATATTTCTTGTGTAATGTTGGCCATTTCATTTGGTTGTTACAGTTATCAAAGACAAATACTGACATTGTTTTAGTGCTGGGAATGGTCTGACTTACACCACCAGTCTTGGATTTTGAGAGAAGATCTCTTCATTTTGTGATTCCCCCTGCTTCCACCTCCTGTATACTGCATTTCATCCAGGCATCACCAGACTTGGCTTAAAGCATATCTTTCATTGATAGGTGGACAAATCCACCTGTTTTAACAGTAGTTAATTCTGTGCCTGTCTTGCCTTTTAATGTATACAATTCCTATTTTCAGGTCACTTGGACATTATTTTGGAGTATGAATGTGGCATGGAGAAGAGTTGACTTACTTTGAGAAGCGAACACAGTGTCTTCTTGTTTCATAAGGGAAGCTGGGTAGATTTCCCTAACTTTCCCTCTTGGCCCTGAGGAAGACAGTCATTCAAGTTAGACTCCATCCTTTTGATATGACTGCAGACTTTAGCCTGAGACCAGAGAGAAAACGAGCACTTGCAGTCAAGAAGTGGAGGATAGCAATGCTAGAGCTGGGGCCCCTATGTGGTACTCTGTGTTCCCAGGAAGATCAAGAAGGACCTGGCTTTAAAAATTCAAAATAATGGCAGGAGACAGCTCAGTGGTTAATGCTTGCTGCTCTTCCACATGGCCAGGGTTTCATTCCCAGCACTCATGTCTGCAGGTCACAGGCCTATAACTTCAGCACTGTAGGAATCAGTACATTCTTTTGGCTTCACAGGTACCTGCACACACATGTGCATACACACACACAACAACAACAACAACAATAATAATAAAGTAAAATTTTGAAAAATTCAAAATAAGCTAGTCAAAGTGGTATATGTGGAATTTAAGGCCTATCTGTAAATAAATAAACAAATAAAAACATACCACTGTATAATGACTCTGACCTAGGCATTATCTATGCTACAAGCTGCATTATTTTAATTTGGCTTTTAAAAAAGAACTAATGATTCCTTTGAGCAATAAGTCTTTTGGGGGGATGAAGTATTCTTCCCCAAAGACCCGCACTGAACACTTTGTCAAGTTTCTGGAATTTTACAAAGTCCCACCTAGATGGAGGATAGGTCCCTGCGAACAGTCATTGAGCGCTGTACTTTTTTTCCAGATGCCTATCCCTCTCTGTTTCCTGTCCGCTGTCATGAGCAGCTCCTGCCTTTTGCCCTCATTACCATGGCTTTCTGCTGGACTGCAGATCCAGAATCAACAGCCAAGGAATCTGGACTGAACTCTCTGAAGTTAGGCACTAGAACAGATAATTCACCCATTGAGCTGTTTTGTTTTGGCATTTGGTTACAATAATATAAAGCTAATCAAAACAGTTTAGATTAACCTCTTTGAGCTTCAGCAAACTTATATGGGAAAATACACAGAAAGATCTTATTTCATGTTGAAAAAAATGCAAACCTGGATCACAGGTTGGTGGGGGTCCTTGACATGTTGGGAAAATAACTTGTAAACTGGAGAAACAGTCCAAGGGGATGCGGCTTCTAAAGGAATGAGCAGCCCAGCCAAGGTCTGTCAGAGACACAGTACAGCTATTCATCTTCTAAAATTCTAAGCAATTGAGATGGGCAACAATCAAGAAAGGGGCCAAAGAAGAGCTCTAGAAAAGAGAACAGAGGGAAAACTAGGGTGTGCCTGCCTGAATAGTCCCAAGAAAGCATGCCCCAGGTCAGATGGCTTTTCCAACTGGCTGTCACAACCATCTATCCTTTGCTCTTTTTTCTTGCTTTCCAGGCAACTCCCACTCCTTTAAAATAACATTTTCATTATTTCCTTGAGAACTGCATAAAAATGCAGTTTAATCATATTCCCTTCAACATCAAGATCTACTCCCACCTACCACTTTCCTACCAATTCAACTTCCTGTCGTTTACATTTTTAAAAAATTTATGGAGTCATCTAGGCATGGTAGTACACATCTTTAATCCCAGCACTCAGGAGGCAGAGGCAGGCAGATATACATAGTGAGTTCTGGAACAGCCAGGGCTATGTAAAGAGATCTAGTCATAAACAAGCAAGCAACCAAAACTTGTGGAATACAATTTCTGCTGCCCTGAGTGTGGGGCCTGTCCTGGAAGGTGTTCAGATTCACAGGGGTCATACCCTTTGAGAAAACTGCTTTCTTTTCTAAGGAGCTACTAATTGCCAATAACTCTTCAGCTAGTGGGAATTTCCTGCCCACCTTCCTAATTTGTAGATATAACTGTCTTATTAAATAAGAAACACAGAGCCAATGCAAAGATGAAAGCCCAAGAGGTCAGAGCGATAGCTAAGAGCTAAAAACCTTACCCTTCACTGCTGCTGCTGTCCTCCTCAGCAAGAGACCTCCTTCCTGTTTGTTTGTCCTTTTTATTGACTTTCTATTCTGCCTTCTCATTGGTTGTAAACCCAACCACATGACCTCCTTGTCACTGCCTGTCTGTACAGACCTCCAGGTCCTCTATGGTTTGTATTGAGATTAAAGGCATGTGTCTCCATGCTGGCTGTCTCCTTGAACACACAGAGATCTGCCTAGCTCTGCCTTCCAAGTGCTGGGATTAAAGGCGTGCAACACCACCACCCAGCTTCCGCAATGGCTTGCTATTAGCTCTGACCCCAGGCAACTTTATTTATTAACATACAAATAAAATCACATTTCAGTAAAAATCAAATATCACCATACTAATCCATTCTGGAACTTGGTCTGTGTGAATTCACATGTGCCAATGGCCATGTTGTGTCCATGAAACACCATTTGCTTGTAGTCATCTATCACCCCTGACTCCTACAATCTTTCTGCCATCTCTTCTTCAATGATCCCTTGGCCTTGTTGGGGAGAAGTGTGATATAGATGTCTCATTTAGGGCTGAGGACTCTGAAGTCTCTTATTCTTTGCAAAATAAGTAGTTGTTTCTTAGTTAATTGTCATTTACTGTAAGATGAAGGTTCTCTGATGAAGGCTGAGGATTGTATTAATTTATGGGCATAGTGATGCCATCAGAAGTTGTTATAATCTTATCTTTATTTAACAGAATAATAGCAGTGGGTTCTCCCCTAGGCCTAGATCTATCTAGCCACAGGTTCTTGGCATCAATACCAATACCAGGTGTTGGTTCCATCTCATGGAGTGGGTTTTAAGTCCAATAAAAAAATATTTGGTTACTCTTAAATTCTCCATGCCATCAGTGGAAATATCTTGACAGGATACTCATTCTTGTAGCTCACAGTCAACATGGGGTAGGATTAATAAGTACTTTTCTCTTCTAGTACTGTGCAATACACTTCCCAGCACCATGAAAGCTAGAAGGTAAGAAGGAAGCTCTAAGTCAGTGCTAGCCTAATTTCTCCATGTTCTATGACTCAACATGTGGTGTCTTCAGCAACAGAAGAGTTGGAGAGTAGCCAAGGCAATTTGACAACTTTTTCATAATCCTGACTTCCAGCAGAGATAAAGAATTCATTAATATTTTTCTCTTGGTAACCTTATTACAACAAGTAAATCTTTTTGGCCTGGTGTGTATTTATGAAAAAATATGACAAAATTAATATTGATTCATGAAAGTGTTCAGGAAACTGGCCATATTTGTAGGCTACAATAGCACTTTCCATTAAAGTGATGATTATTTCAGGTTGAGATGACGTCTCATGTTTGTTCTGAGAATAGAACCATTTCCTTTCAACATGTTATATACACAGTCTCATCACATTTAACCTGAAATATCCTCAGTATGAAGTTTTGAACCCTTGGTCCCAGCTATCTGGGGAGGTTCTGAAGACTTTGGGAGGTGGAAACCAGATGAAGGCAGTAGGTCATTGGAGGACGTTTTCAGGGATATGCTGTCCCCCCAGCCCTTGACCCCCTGCCCTTTTCATGTCTCACTGCTTCTTGGTCAGCCTAATGTGAGCTTTTGCCTTCATGATATGAGTTTCTGCTGCCACAAAGTCAGGAGTCAAGAGTTCTTAACTTGCTTTGGTCAGGCATTCTGTTACAGCAGTGCAAAGGTTAATAAACCCTACCTAGCTTGGATGTTCTGGCCTAA
The DNA here is from genome assembly GCF_004664715.2 of Peromyscus leucopus. Taxonomy (NCBI): domain Eukaryota; kingdom Metazoa; phylum Chordata; class Mammalia; order Rodentia; family Cricetidae; genus Peromyscus; species Peromyscus leucopus. The sequence continues at coordinate 30,827,763 of NC_051064.1, read as the reverse complement.
GAACTGTTGCTAGCTTATGATGTGAGATTTTAATAGTCTCAGCTAGACTGACTTTTGTCACTGTGAGGGGTATGTATGTTTCTAGTCAGCACAGGTTAGTGTGAAGATCTGCTCGCAAACCAGGATCTAGAACTGAGAGACGACCTGCTACTCCCATCCCAGTGGCCTTATCAGGACTAGAGTGATGCTCAAACCCACAGTGCATTTCTGTATGTTCTTATTTAGAAGGACATTGTTACTTCTAGTACATCTTACTGTATTTTCTGCTTATTATTATTTTTTGTTTTTACATCTCAATCAAAGTTTCCCCTCCCTCTGCTCTTCCCAGTACCCCACTCCCACCCCACCTCCATTCCTCCTCCATTGTTTCTCTTCAGATACAGGCAGGCATCTCATGAATATTAGCCAGCCATAGTATATCAAATCTCACTATATTTTCAAATATGTCCATTTCTTTCATGACTGTAAGGCAAGCCCTCTTCTGGAAGTTTTCAGATAAAATGACCACCATCAAGATCCACAGGAAGCTGCTCTCACCTCCTTTGACTGAGGCTAAATGGGAACACTCATGAAAATGTGGTATGTCTGTGAAATAGCTATTAAGTAGATGATGACAGAAGGGAAAAGTATAGATTTCTATTAGGAAACTCAAACCTGCTTTAAAGGCAGTAAGATGCCTTCAGAAGCTGTACTGAAAGATGTTGTATATGGAGAAAAACATGTAATCCATGGTGACAGAATATGATGAGAATGTAGACAGTTTATGCTTGTGAGACAGGCTATACATTTTCGGAGGACCTGTAGTTAAGAAGAACATAAGCATTCATGTTCATCTCCTGGGCTAGTTAAGGTCACATTCACTTGAAAAGCAGAATTCCAGAGAGATTACAAGTACACCAACAACACGAACTCTCCAGCTCTACTGGAATTGGATGATGAAATTTCTAAAGCAGTTAAGAAGGAGGATTACAACATCATATTGAGATCTTCTTTTTTTAGGTACCACAAAACCAGAGTTCTAAAATATATCTTAACATTTGTAAAACAAAACAAAACAAAAAACTGTTAAGAGCTATGGGAAGCACTTCTAAAATGGTCAAAATGAAGTCGAGTGCAACTTTAAGGAATAACAGTGCACTGACTTAAGTGATGATGTGTGAGAAAAAATTCAGCACAGTGTTTCCATGGGGCATAATCTCTCCCTATCAAGGCAGCCCTGAGCTGCACTCTAATGGGACATATGCCTGTTACTGCTTAGATTGGAGGTTAAATGAAAGGTAAAACCTGGAGGGTGGCCACCTTTTCTTAACATTGGAAACACCATTGCTAGCAAGCTTTAAGGCAGGAATGAAAGAAACAGACAGGTATTGCTACTCTAAGCAGCGGCCAAGTCTGAGACACCCAAGAAGTATGTAAACTAAATAGCTTGCAGCTGTTTCATCTCTTTAACACTATGTTAAGAACTGCTTGAAATAATTTCCTTCTCATCCATAAAGATTATAAATTGTACTACTTAAAAAGTTTGGCTAAAGACAATGTAGTGAGAGTATGATGAACATAAGAGCTACTGATAAGTAGGCATTAATAAGTTGTGCATCCTAGTTTTGAATAATCAAGACAGGTAAATTTATGAAGATTAAGCATTACCAACTTTGGTTGGCATTAGTCCACATTCATTCATATGATTTTTGCTCTTGTGGTGCTGAAGACCAACCCAACTAAGCAGTCTAAGATGTATCCCCAGCCCGCATCTTTTTAAAAGACCAAGGATATCTGTCTAAATCTTAAAAGGACAACAACTATTTCAGGCCCAATTTTTTTAAATGAATGTAATTTTACAATTCTCCCCTCCCCCAAGCATGTTAACTCTGTGTTGAGTCCAAGTTTGACCCAAAGAATGTGGTAGAAACCTCTGCCTTTGTTGTCACTCTTACCAGAATGCTGTTGCCTCTTTGTAAGCATCAGTTCTCGAAAGGGCTACATAATGCATTCTTAAGTCTAATCTGTGAAGACACCACCATATAGACTATTCCGCCCCACCCATCAATACACTTCTGCTGTCAAATGTGCAAATAAATTTTGTTCTTAGACCCCAAACTGTTAAAACGATCAGTCACACAACACATAGAAGTTCCAACAGAAAGATCCAGATGAAACAAAAAACCCCAGAACATACTGTTGTAATAGAGAACAGACTATTGGTAGAGGTTAAAAAGGTAGAGAAAATGCTGTTGAAGACTGCAAATGTGGAGGCTTATGTCAAAAAACAACTAAAACAATTTGCCACACTAGCAAAACTGCCATGCTTGCAGAGGTTGCCAGGCTATGTTCAATGTATGTCAGTTGGCTTATTTTTAGCTGTTTCGGTGAGGCAAGACAGAGGAAACAAATCCTAAATGTTCAGTCTGCGAAAGTAACTTAGTTAAAATAAAGGACTACTCCGAGTTGAGCTCAGCAAGCTGAAGATTTTGAGTATGGATGTTGTGTGGTCATGACCAACACAAAAGTCACTGTTAAGTCAGTATGCTGAGCTAGATAAAGTGACCCCTACAGTTGCTTCCTCATAATACACTAGCACTCTGAGAGACCTGAATTATGATTTAGCTAACATGTTAATGGTGATAGACAATGCTTTTTCACCATAAACAAGACACAGATGCCTACTTTCACATCTACATGACAAAGTATTGATGTTATAGAAGGGCAACCAAGGAAGAAGTGGAACTATACTGGCCCACCCACTCTCTGAGTAAAGCAAATAGTAGTTTCAGAATATAAAAACAACAAATGAAAATTAGTGAAGTGTGACAAAACAGTGGCATCAGACAACACTGAAACATCTAGGAATAAATGTGTCCAAGACAGGATTTGCATACTAAAATGGTAAAACACTGAGAACTGACAAGATGAAAAAACAACCTCCTTTATGGCTTACTATAATACTACTGAATAGGTAATACTCCCCTGGTGATTGACATAGTCAATGTGTTCTGTATCAAAATCCGAATCTTCCCCTTTTACTCCAAATAAATATAATAAAATGTTAAAATCTTTCATTAGTTTGACACAAGCTAAAATTATCTGGGAAGAACTTCAATTGAGACAAGTCTCTATTAGTAGTCTTTAGGAAAACCTGTTAGGGCATTTCCTTAATGATTGAAGTGGGAGGGTCCAGACTACCTACCCCTGGGGAGGTAATCCTGAGTTCTATGAGAAAATAGGCTGAGCAAGTTGTGGGAAGCAAGCTAGTAAGCAGCACTCCTCTATGGCCTCTGCTTCAGTTCCTGCCCTGACTTCCTTCTGTTACAGAGTGTGACCTGAGTTTAGAGGTGAAACCCTTTGCTCCCCACATTACCTTTGGTCATGGTGTTTGATCCAGTAATAGAAAACTAAGATAGAAATTGTTGCCAGGCTTGTGGGATATTGTGACAGACCTGTCCATGTTTTTGGTAGTGTTGTGAAAGGATCTTGGAACTGTGGGCTGGAAATGCCAATAGAGTGTTCAGAGCTGAGTGGGTTGTAGTGAGGGTTTGGAAGACAAGAGCAATGCAGATGAAGAGGGAAGTTTAAGAGTTGCTTAAATACTTGATCAGGACCTGTGAAGTCTGGTCAGCTGTGGCTGTGACTAACAAGTGACCAGAGGCACTAAAACGAAATCTTTGCTTTGCTGCAACAATCGATACTGGCCAGTAGGGGAAGATGAAGTTGTGATTAAGGAGGCAACTCTTCTAGAAAGTGTTTCCTCGGGGTCAACATATAGAGGCTGTGATCCAGAGGTGCCAATGCTAGCCGCATGCAGTTGAACTTGGTAATGTGTAACATAGTTCAGATATGAACTCTTAGCTGCTGCTCCAGCTAGCAATCTCCCATCAGCAACCTCTGCGCTGTTATCATGGACATTCTTTACTGTTTTATCACAGAAAGGTAAATATAGTTCACAATCAGATTTTAATATCTTACTCTTAAATTTGAAGGAACAGACTCTTGAGGAACACTTGCAACATGAAATTGTATGTTAGAGGCATGGAAACAGAATGGAGGGGACATAGATATTCACATTATCTAGGGATGGTGGCGCACACCTTTAATCCCAGCACTTGGGAGGCAGGGGCAGGTGGATCTCTGTGAGTTTGATGCCAGTCTGGTGTACACAGTGAGTTCCAGGACAGCCAAGGATACAGAGACCCTGTCTCAAAAGCAAAAACAAACATACATTCAGGGCCACAGTATACTATTAAAAAAAAAAAAAAAAAAAAAACTTTTATACTTTATTAACTTTTTTTTTTTTTGTAATTTATTTATTTTATATCCTGGCTGTAGTTTTCCCTCCCTCCTCTTCTCCCAGTCTCCTCCCCCTTGTCCCCACACCCCAATCCATTTCTCCTCCATTTCTGTTCAGGAAAGGGCAGGCCTCCCATGAGTATCAACAAAATATGGCATATAAAGTTGCTGTAAAACCAAGCACTTCCCATGTATTAAGGCTGGGCAAGGTGATACAGAATAAGGAATAGGGTCCCTAAACCCAGCAAAAGATTCAGAGACAGCCCCTGCTCCCACTGTTAAGAGTCTCATAAGACCAAGCTACTCATATTTGACATATATGCCGAGAGTCTAGTTTAGTCCTGTGCAGGCTCTCTGGTTGTTGGTTCAGTCTGTGAGCCCCTGTGAGCCTAAGTTAGTTGATTCTGTGGGTTTTCTTGAGGTGTCCTTGAACCCTCTGGCTCCTACAATCTTTTTCCCCCTCTTCTGCAGGATTCCCTGAACTCCACCTAATGTTTGGGTGTAGGTCTGCATCTGTCTCCTTCAGTTGTTGGATGAAGCCTCTCTGATGACACCTTATTCACTTTTCAAAACAGTACAGTATTAATTTATAAGAGTTTTGCACATTGCTTTTACTTATTTTTCTGAGACAGGGTCTTATAGCCCAGGTTGGCTTAAACTTTGTGTCCTCTTGCTTCAGATGTTTTGAGATGTTGGATTTATAGGTATGAGCCAGGCAAATATAGTGCTTTTACTGTATCAAATTACTGTCACATATATAACATGTGCATTCCGCCCCCCCCCCCCCCCGTCCCCCCCCCTTTTTTTAGACAGGGTTTCTCCATGCAGCCCTGGCTGTCCTGAAACTTACTCTGTAGACCAGGCTGGCCCTGAACTAAGAGATCTGCATGCCTCTGCCTTTTGAGTGCTGTTATTAAAGGTATGCGTTACCACTGCCCAGAATCCTGGTCTACAGAGTGTGTTCCAAGAGAGCCAGGGCTGCACAGAGAAACCCTGTCTCAAAAAACTGAAAAAGAAAAAAAAGAAAAAGTTTACAATAGAAGCTTTCTCCTACCTGCTCTTCAGGTGGGCTCTCCCTATTGCTCAAGAACTCCTGCCTAAGCCTCCTGAGATGCTGGGATTGCATCTGGCCCCCCAAAGCTACATACATTCCCCCCCCCCACCACAGGACTATACTGTCCAGAGAAAGAAATCTTCATAATAGCTAATGTTTGTTGAGTACTGAACACATTCTTTTTTTTTTTTTTTTTTTTTCGAGACAGGGTTTCTCTGTGTAGCTTTGCGCCTTTCCTGGGACTCACTTGGTAGCCCTGGCTGGCCTCGAACTCACAGAGATCCGCCTGGCTCTGCCTCCCGAGTGCTGGGATTAAAGGCGTGCGCCACCACCGCCCGGCTCTGAACACATTCTTAAAATTGCTTAAATCACTAATGTTTATAATTTGCATTAAAAGTGCAAACCATATTATGTAGATTCCATTACCCTGTTTTAAACATGGGACAAATGAGTCAGTTTATGGAAGTCTATCTAAAAGTCATATCTGAGACTGAAAGTCAGGCATTTTAGCTACAAAGCTCATATTGCTTCTAATTATGCAAAAAACTAAGAACTCAAAGAATTTAGGTTCCTAGAAATGTTGTTTCTCTTCTAACAAAATCATTTTAGTTTTCATTTGCTTTTGAAACATATGTGTGAACAGTGACAAGATGAATATGAACGCACCATGTAACAAAAATAATCAACAACCACAACTAACAATAAAGATCAGTATTAAGGAAAGAGATTTAGTGTGTCACAGCAATAATTCCAATAATTCCATAGAATAATAACCATATATTAAATCTGAAGAGCATTAAGTAAAATGGCCTGCCTTAGCAGAGTCAGACACAACTGTTAAAAAAATAGTCATTTGTTATACTTGTAGTATCTGCATAAAGATGTCATCAAAGGATAGAATAGAAACATATGAAATCATTTGTTCATTTATTCATTAATATGTTGTCAAATTCAGTATTCTATACACTATGTTTATTCCATTTTCGTTCTATTAGAGTACATATTTATAAAAATATCCAACTTATTTTTATGAAGAAATTAAATATTTCTGAAAAAGAATCATTTTATTACTCCTCTCTAGCAACAACCCTGAAAACACTCTTTCCAATTAACTAGCTACTTCAGCACATTTGCTCAGTGCCAACTTCTAAAGTCTGAGTTTACATGGTTCTCTTTCACAGAACACCACTTCACTGTTACACAGGATACAAACAACATTTTTGTAATAAACATGTTTCTCTTTGATACAGAACAATTTTTTCACCCTTCCCAGCAATCACGCAAATAGATTAAAAATGTAACCTTCAAAAGGCACACGTATTTACATTTTCAATTCTTTATTGTCTTAAAATTGTACAGGTCCTTTACAATACACTATTTTGTTATTTAAATGACCTCTAAATGTTAATGTACAATGAATATCTTTTTTGAAGCTCAATCATGAATTAAGAGTTCATCAATATGATTATTTGAAACAGTCCTAAGAGCTGAGAAGTCTGAGTCCTGCACTTGAAAATATTAGTGGTGCAGACTTTTCTTCCCTGGGAGACCAGATGATCTGTGTGGAAAGTGCTTTTGAAGATTGCTCATTATTTATGGCCGATCTTAAAGTCAGTCAAATTACATTGTTAATTTTTTGAAACATCAAAGGGTATCTTAAAAAAATTAAAGAATTTGTTAGCAGTCTTCTGAGGCAAACTCAAAATTACGATTATCTGCATGCAATAACACTCCTCTTTAAATAGCTTGGAAGGATTTACACATTTTATAAAGAACGTGTTAAAGAGTGCAAGGACTCTTGAGTTCACAACAGAACAAATGCTGGTAACAACAACACTGGTATCTATTCAGCTAATGTTTATTAACAGGCAATTAATGAGGCTAGTCACAAGCCACAGTGTAGGCTTTGCCCTTGGAGAACATTAACTAGTTTGGTCCGCATTTCTAGTTTTTGGGTGGAAACAAAACAAAACCATCTTGATTCAGCCAAGAATTTTGATGAATTTATTGTTCCTAAGATGTATCCACTTAAAAGGTAAGTGAAGTCCACCAATGAAGCATACTGTCATGTTGACTTTTGTAAAAAAGGATGGCCAGTTGTTTTGGAGTGATTTATTAGCACTAGAGGACAAATCAGAAAATGTTATCAGATGTAGATTTCTTCTGTGGCTATACTTTCTTATTCCATGACACAGCTTTCACTCTGTAAAACTTTGTCCCCAAAGGAACTTTAAATCTGTTTTGTGCCTAAGAGGGAAAGAAAAAAATGGAATCACTAAATGACTGAATCAAATTATACAAGTCCCCTTCAATCATACTGCTTAATGCTAGAATATTGGGGAGGGGCTCTTGACCAAGTGATAATATACTGGCTAACTAACATTGGCATTGGGGGTACTATAGCTAACCCCTCTGTCTCTAACACAGTCTTACCCCTCATTCCCTGGCACTCACTATGCAGACTAGACTGGCTTCACATTTGTAGCATCCCTTCTGGCCCTGCTTCCCAAAGACTGTGTTTACAGGCATATGTATTCATAGCCCAGGATGGCTTGGAACTACCCATCCTTCTGTCTCTGCCTTGGCTTCTTGATTGCTTTGATTACAGTATACTACCAATCCTGGCTTGTTAATTTCAGTTTAGTCTCCAAATAAAGACTTGAGAGCATCTTTCATCAATGGAGTAGCATATGGAAATGAGTAAAGATCAACTCTACACAGAGTTCACTGTTGCTGGCAGTTATGTCGTGTGCTTTTAACATGAGTTACGCTAGCTGTTGGCAATCTACCTCTTCTATCTAAATATAATAGCAATACTTATAAGACTTCTGGCCAGACTCAATTAAATAAAACTCAAGCTCTAATTAAACTGAGCAAAAATCTCAAAATACTAGTAACCATTTTCATACAATAAAATTCCTAGGTTTACTATTATAGGGTATAGTTCTTACCTTTTTGGCTTGACAATATTCCTTTTCCATTACTTTTCCAAGGACCCAGGGTCTTCTAGATGCACCTGAAGCTAGTAAATAAATTGTTAATTTATTTTTCAAAGTTCATGGAAAAAAAAAAGAACTGCAGAATCAAAATAGTAATGGTGTTCTCACAACAACATGTAAGAGTTTTAAAACCATTGAAATCACTGAAACTAATTTTTTTGTTTACTGAAGGAAAAAATTTGTTGTACTTTCTAACATGTAACTATACACGTGCTTTAAAAGATACTCCTTCAAGGAACACTAGTAAACTAAGTTGGCATCATGAACAAATAACTCAACACTGCCACCTACTGAAGGAACTATGATGGTGACCTCCACTTCTCAAAGGGTGAAACAGCCTTCTGAGTGTCAGCCCTTCAATGTGGGTTGGAACCTGCAACCACAGTGTCCCTAGCACAGCAATGTCAAGACAACTGGGATTCAGTAAGAAACTAATAATAATAATAATAATAATAATAATAATAATAATAATAATAAAAATTAAGTCCTGAAGTGGACTTCCTGTACAGAGAGACCGAGAATAGTGGAGAGTACAAGAACACTAATGAGAAGGCAAGCCCTGTCTTCTAGAGTTAATTATAATAGCTGTGCACATTTCCAGATTTACATTTTTAGAATGTAAATAATACAAATAAGGCAAATTTTCCTTGTCTTATGAATCTTTATAGCATTTCACCTAAAAATGTAAAGAGCTGGGATACAACTTAGAGACAAGTCACTAGATTTGATCCCCAGACTATGAAAAACAAAAGTCCACCAAGAAAATAAAAGTTTAAACAAGTGAACCAAAAACAAGGCCAGAAGAAAGAGAGATGAAGCCAGGCTCAGAGCTCCGTGACTGTAAATCCAGTACTGGGGAGGTACAGAGAGAGGAGTTTAAGATCAACCTCAGATGCAGGACAGTTTGGGGCCAGGCGGGGACACATGAGACTTTTTGTCAAAAAGCCAAAAATAAATAAGAAAAATGCTACAAATTTCAAGGTGAAAACAAGTTGTATGTTTATCTTCTCACTTTTCATGTCCATCCCACAGATATTCTAAATAGCTCATCCATCAAAGAGCATGATGGAGTAGTCAAATGACATTGCCCTAGCTCCAAAGTGGGTTTTTTTGTTTAGAGGCCATTTCAAATAAGAACATCAGTTCATATTGGGCAAACTGACTTTTTTCTTTTCTTTGTTTTCGAACAAGGTTTCTCTGTGTACCCCTGGCTGTCCTGGAACTCACTCTGGCCTAGAACTCAAGAGATCTGCCTGTATCTACCAGGACAGGGTATTGGGATTAAAGGCATGGTCCACCACACCTGGCTTGGTAAACATTTTCTAAGCAGTTTCAGTCTAATAATTCCAGAAATAGCTATTCTCTTCTCTTTGAATTCTTTAATGATCCAACAAATAATGGGCATTGTTACTCAGCATGTTTAACAAAGCTCACTGTCTCTACAAAATAAAATCTCACAAAACAACAATGATGATGACGGCTCAATGAGCACAGTGAATAAGGCAGGAAAACAAAATTGTAAGTAGTGTAGGAAAGACACTACTTAAACTCCTTATCTGACAAACACGGGTAATATCTTCAGGAGCAAGTAACCATATGCTAATTGTCAACAGAATGAACTGAGACTTTTGACAGTAATATTGCAATTAGGTTATATAATGTTTGAATACTTAAACAGTCTGATCAGTTGATCCACTGTAGAACACTACAGTCAATTTTAGATTAATCAATTAAGTCCATAAAAATTATGTAACTAATGTAGAATTTTGTTAAAAAAAAAAAAAAAAAAAAAAAAGAGATTTTCCTCCTAATGACTTAATTTGTGTATATAATACACAACAGCAGAATATATGTCCTCCACTCAAGATTAATACTTCAGAACTGTATGTGACACTTACCTCCCTCACCTGGTTTGAGGTCCAGGGCAGGAAGAGACTCTGAATGCAGAAAATACAAAGTAGGACTAACAGTAAACAACACATAATTGTCATGCCGCTCATCTAGGATGATGAGAACCAAATCTCCCACCTGAAAACTAAGGAGAGGAAGGTTACTGTCCTAGATAGAGTTCATCACATGTGATACAAACTTGAGAGTATCCAACTGGTTCTGAGTCTGTGAGTTCGAGATCTACCAGAGTCAAACAATGGTTCAGGCATAACTGCTGTGGAAAAAAGGCCGGTCTCTGCACTGAGATGCTCACCCAAGTTTACTTTGTCAATATGCTATGTGATACAAATTAACACTATTTGTAATGCATTTGAACTACATATTGTGAGTAATCTAGAGATGATTTGAAGTAGATAGGATGTGCATATAGGTCATAAACAAATACTGCACAATTAAATGAACTTGAGGGGGTGAGAAGCTGTCACAGTCAACAGAAGAACCTGTTGATAAACCTGTAGTCCTGAGTTCAATCCCTGGAATCCAATGGAGGGGGAAATCTATGCATTCTGTGATATACACCCAGAGATGGCTTGATAGTGCCCCCAAGTCCCTTTCATTTAATTGTATAGATATTTAAAGCAACTGCCGGCAATTTTTAAAGACTAAAAATTGTCTTAATAAAAATTTCATTATCTAATTAAAGAAAAGAGGAAAAAAAAAACTACTTTGTACCGGGTGGGAGAAATATCTAGTAACAGGATAATTCTTCCCATGTAATGTTTCATTTTATACCAAGATACATCCCTGGCATTTCAATTCTTAAGTGTAGCACTCTGAACTAAGTCCATGTATTCAGTCAGGCTTCAGAAAGCCTCAGTACAGACCTTAAGGAACAGATGAACACACAGTTACAACTGCCTACATGCACTTACTAGTGTCTACATCTCAAAATGTACTAAAAATACTAACAGGTTCTGAAAATCAGCCTCAGATTTTAGTTACCAGGGTAATATTATATGCTTAGGTTTTCCAGATGATAAAGACAACTATCAAGTTTTTTCCCTTCCCCCTTTTTTTTGACGTGAGTCTAGCCTTTCACAGCTGAGCCATCTCTCCAGCTCTCCCCTTCCCTTTTTTTGAGACAAGGTCTTGCTATGTGCTACTGGCTGGCCTTTGACTTGCAGCCAGTTGTCTCTTGCCTTCACTTTCTCAGCATTAGGACTACAGGCTGATGCCATAAGCATGGTGTAGGAAAAGTTTTAAACACTGCTGCAATGATGGGGTAAGCAATGTTTTGACAAAACACCAAAAGCTAATATAGTAACAGGAGGTAAAGGGTCTTATGAGGTAGATGTGCTAAGCTTATCTCTAATCTTCCAAAGACCAATGATTTGATGCACAGGTGGTTAAGCACAGAGAGCCATCTTGCCATTTTATCAACCAAAGAAGATAAAACAGATCTGAGATGCTAGGGCCAGAACAGATATCTAAAAACTATAAAAAAAAAAAACAGTAAACAAAACAAACAAACAAGAAAACCTCAAACCAATTAACAACAAAAATCTATTCTAAATAAAATAAGGGTCTTCACAAATATTTAATTCAGAAGCTGGGTACTATAGTTTACCCCTTTAATGCTAACATTTGAGGCAGCAAGTCAAGAAGATGCTGTGTGCCAGGCCAGCCTGGGCTACAAGGTAAGACTCTTGTCTCAAGAAAACCAAGTAAGTAAGTGTTTAAAGTTCAGTAATTCTTGAATGACAGCACAGGGTTCATGAGCTGATATGATGCTTTTCTTTATACTCCAGAGCTCCTTCCAGAAAACCCACAGGAGAAACAATTACTTCTGTGGGTAAATCTGTACCAGGAAAGCTATAATATTAAACTGTTCAAATGATGAAAATTTTAAAGTATACTCTGAATTTATAGCACATAGTTAAACATAAAATGGAGGAAGCACAATAACCTGAAATCAAGATCTTCCAATTTGAAATAGGACTAGGAAGATAAAGCTGTTTTCAGAATGGACAGCAGCTGAAATGTTAGCCAGTGAAAAGAAAAGCCTCAAGGGTTTTTGTGTGAATAGCAGAACTGTAATGGAATGACTCAGAATATAGTCCCTGGGACTCTAGGATAACTGTGAAAAACCTTGCTTTCCAATGAGCTTTTACACTACCACTATGCACAAGGCACTTGGCTCAATGAGCATGGTCTAAATGATCATTGTGATGATACCATTTTCAGTACTTAACAATTTGATTTAAAACCCACAAAATAAAAGTGATATACTTACTCTCGAATGGCTATTTTTTCAGAATGCCGTGAAGATACTGAGGACATGCTCTGAGACATCTGGTACAAAAGAAGGAATCATTCATGAGCTGCACACATCTAAAGTACCATACTCAGAAAGGTATGGTGACACACTTCAATCTGTGTTTAAGCTGAAAAGTTCACACTTATATTTACGTCAGTAAATTCAACAATGAAATCTAGATTTGGTGCACTAAATTTCATCCATTCCCTTCCAAACACTCATACTGAGCAGGGCTTAGGCAACAATGGAATTTACTGTCTGACTAGGAAGGCCTATCAGCTTTCAGAAATTTGATAAAATTAACCAGAAAAATGATATATATTCTACCAGTAAAGTTAAGACTGATCATCCATTTTTAACACATGTTCAGTCTTATACAGATTTCTTAAAAGTTCACTCTAAATAAAGGTCTAAGTTTGGAGAACAACATGTAAATACTTCTGTGTGAAGACAGTAAATAAGTGGGAAAGTACACTTCTCTAGATACCAGGTCTGGATGCATGTGCTAATAACTCTTGGTCACATCGGAGTTTCTCTGCTTCTCTGGTTACTACTATTCTAGGTGCTAGAACAAAGCAGTTTAAAAATGTTTCTTGAACCCTACTGCCCTATGAACACAAAACAGCAAAATATTAGTGAAAATCTCAGCCAAATGGGGCTTATATTCCCTTGGGGACACTACATAAAAAATGTATTGGGTAACATCTTTAAAGCCTTTTTAATTAGTAGTCTATTAGTACAGAACATCTAATTTTTGTTGTTGTGTAACGGCAAAAGAAAACAGCAGAGGTGGTACATGCCTTGCTGGAATCACCACTCTCTTGATGACCTGAGTTCGATCCCCAGGCCCATGTGGTGGCAAGAACTTAATTTGAAAGTTCTCCTCTGACTTCCATACTCATACCATGGTGACACACATGCCCCCTTTCCATTTAAATAAGTATTTAAAAAAAATTAGAACAGCATTTGTCCTTCAGGTGGAAGATGACTATAACAAAATACAAACTAAAAATAGACACAACCAGAAAACTCTTACCAGTCTTTGATTTAACCGCTTGTTTTCTTCTTCCTTCAACTGCAATGTCTACAGGTAGAAAAAGAGCCATGGTTTATCCTTCAATGATTAGCAAGGTTCTCATCTTCACACTGTGTGTGTCCAGAGTCTATTCTAACTGTTCTGACCACTAACTACTTTAGTGAGAATGAGAACACCAGCTATACTGTCCTAGGACTTACTTCCTTAAGTTTTCAAATTTTATCATTAGCTGTAGAATTTTAAACACACAATAAGTATCTTCATTTATCCTCAAAGATTTAAGTTAAGAGGAGGGACGTGCATTTAAATGCATTGCTATATCTTGTGTGATTCTAAGGTGCTTAATCATGAAACAAGAAAAGGGTGGCTGACAAATATGAATAAAATGAGACATTTGACTTTGGATTGTCACACATCTAAGCTTGTAGACAATGAAGACATAGGTAAAAATCTTCATGATCCAGGGCTAGATAGACGGCTTAACCATGAAGAGCACTGACTGTTATTCCAGTGGTCCTGAGTTTAATTCCCAGCAACCACATGGTGGCTTAAAACCACCTGTAATGATATCTGGTGCCCTATTGGGCCTGCAGGGACACATGCAGGCAGAACATTGTATATATAATAAATAAATGTTAAAAAAAAAAAAAAAAACAAAAAAAAACCCAAAAGAACAGCTGGGCGGTGGTGGCTTTAATCCCATCACTCAGGAGGCAGGGCCAGGTGGATCTCAAAAAAAAAAAAAAAAAAAAAAAAACTTCATGATCCAAAGAATGAAACTAGCCATTGAGAGTTCATTCTCTTTTCAAAGTACTTTTGAATTTTCAAATTTTTATCTCTTTATTTTTGGTGTGTATGTGTATGTTTCTGTGGGTGTGTGTATACCATTTTGTATGCAACTGTAAGGAAGCTCCTTATTGCAAACTTGTTTTGTTCACTTCAATTAATATTTATTAAAAACTTCATTACTTCAATCTTCATTATTTTTTCTTATATTCTTGCTCATCTCAAACAGAAAATCTACTTTTGTTTTTGAATTAAATGTGCTGAAATTCTTATTCATCTTACACTGTTGATGTCTGAGCTGTTATAAAATGTATGTATGCTCTTTTTTGCTTTCTAAAGATGCCATTCACTGGGAAGTTACCCAGTAAGATTTGACCTCACTGCTAGCTGTTAATGGAGAACCAATGACAGGACTTCTCAGACACATCATAAAAGACAATGTATAAAGCACACCAAAAGGTAGTGGTTTTAGAATGGAAAACATTGAATTTTTTTTGTGGTTATCATATTAGACAAGCACTTTACAGAAAGTCTGCTCACCCGTTCTAGAAGCATGATCCTCTGTTTCTCTTCAGATAGCATGTTTTCTCTGAAAGTGAGAGAATGGTTGTTATTAAAGTATAAGCACTTTAAAACTTGGAATTGTACATTCATCAACAAGATTTTAGAAGCTTAGCCAGGCATGGTGGTGCACACCTTTATTCTCAGCTCTTGGAAGGCAGAGGCAGGTGGATCTCTACGTGTTCAAGGCTAGCCTAGTCTACACAGTGAGTTCCAGGACAGCCTCGAGAGACCCAGTCTCAAAACGAAGACGGAAAAAAAAAAATTTTAGAAGCTTAACTATTACTACTAATTCAGATATCTTTAACAGAGTAAAACCTTGTACTAAATTTTCAAAAGTAGCCCATATAGATCGGAATAGCTATTATTCTGTATACAAACTCAGACACTTCTTGAAATTAGAAACAAAATTTTGCATGTTTTTATCTAGAGATAATTTCTTCAAAATTCATACTTTCCCACATATTAAACACTTTTTCCCTTTATGAATTTATTTTCAAAGAAATGTATATGATTTTATATAGCTCTCTCTAGATATTACATTGATTGTACTTGGCTTTATATCCTTTTTGTTTATTCCACAACATTCCAGTTTCTACTTGTATATTAATATTTATATTACTATCTACTTAGAGGCATTAATAACTACACATCTAAATAAAGGCATGTTAAAATTTCCAAATGTAGGCTCATTTTTTTGTTAATAATAAAAGCTGGAAAAATTGATCGTTAAACTTTATTGATTGATTGATTGATTGATTGATTGACTGATTTTTGGTGTGTGTATGTGGTCTATGCATGTGTTTATGTGGATGTGTGTACATATATGTGAAGACCAGAGGTCAACATTGAGAGCTTTCTTGAGACTGCTTACTACCATTTTTGAGTTTTCTCACTGACCCTGGAACTCATTAATTCTGATAGAACAGCTGGCCAATGAGCTCTGAGGATCTGCCAGCCTCTGTCCCCCACCCCACCACCATCACACTGGGGATATTAGACAAATGCTCTCATGTGCCTGGCCTTACACTGAGCTTTCTACATTGTTTTGATTTAATTGTCTGTCCTGCATATAAAATATAGTTGGGTTTACTTCCCCTGCAGCTCGTGTTTCCACTCTGGATTAATTCCTATCATTTATGACTTCTAATTTAGCATGTTTATACTTTGTCCTTTAAAATCACACTTTTATATAGGCTGAGAACAATTTAGTAGAGGTAGGTGGATCTCCGTGAGTTAGAGGTCAGCCTTGTCTGCAAAGCAAGTTCTAGGACAGCCAATACTGTTACAGAGAAACTCCATCTTGAAAAAACAAAAATAAACAAACAAAAAGATATTTCCTTTCTTCAGAATTTTCTAACTTAATGGAATAGCACTACAGCCTTTTATTTTTTATTTTTTGTAATTTTGAGACAGAGCCTCAACTAAATTGTTTCAGCTGGCCTTGAACTCACTCTGTAGCACAAGCAGAGTTTTCACATGTGATCCTTGGCATCCTTCAAAGCTGGGATTACAGGCCTGTGACACCAAGCTCAGGCCCAGTGTGGCACTGTTGACTTGAAAACCTCTGATGAACTCAGTGGAAGGTAGGCCTACTTACTGAACAGACATCATGCTTGTCTCCATTGCCGAGTCCACTCTTCCTTCATCTGCTGTCTCCACGGCTGATCTCTCTGTCTCACCTGGGAGCTCAGGTGCACAAGCTCCATAAAGCTCTGGGGCTGCAACCAGAGGTGCTGAGGGAATAAAACTGCTAGTACGCAGTTTACTCACTTCTTCTTCAAGCTTTTTCTTTTCTTCAAGCAAACGAGCTCGATCCTCAGAAAGTGACTCTATCAAATCTGACCCCAAATTCAAATAATCATTATTCAACTGAAAATACTTCACAAATACTTTTTAAAATCATATTATAAGACAACACTAACCTTTATCACGCTCTTGTTGTTGCATTGTACTTTTTAACTTATCACTAAGATCATTTATAATGTTTTCTTTCCTCATTTTCTCTCTTGTTAAAACAGTGTTAAAATTGGTCTGAAACAACAGTAATAGTCAATTATCTGTGTATACTTAGCAGCCAATGCTATGAAAAAAAAGTTGTAGGTACTTTTATCTGAGGTATATTTATGGAGTCACACGAAGCAAAAGTTCTACATTTCCAGTAAAGGATATATTTTCTTGGTTCAAACTCATTACCTTGAAAACAAAATTTATTTTCTAATTTTTGCCTGTACTGTCAGAAGAGAGGCATTAGTAAATGCTTGATATTTTAGGGAAAGAGTGCTGCTGCATACATGGCTTTTTCTTTGGGTAATTTTTCTTCCTCTGAAATCTTTGATCTTTGGCTAACTTTTGCTTACCATATTAGCATGTATTTCTCTTTCTCTCTGTTTTATTTGGACATTTGCAATGGCCTCTGTACCTGTACAGTGACTAAACTTATTATTCCCCAGGTTTCATCCATTCCCATTACAAGATGTTTATATATCCAATTCCCTAGAGGGATTTTATAAGATAACTGGCCATTTTAATTGCAGTTTCATTTACAAAGGAGGTTAAATTTGTTAAACGATTCATTTATAAGAGTTCATTAAAATCTTCCTAAAATAGAACAAATCCATACATGAGAAAATGACCTACTCTGACTCTTTTGTCAGCTTAGGATCCCTCCTTGCTCTACACTTTTAGGAATCCATTAATGGTAACAGACAGCTTTAACAGGAAAACTGTTTGATAGTTTTAGATAAAATCTAAGAGTAAAGAACAAACTAAACATGAGTTCAGGCTAGGAAGCACACTGGAAGACCCCTCAAAAGGGAATGTTAATAATGCAGCTTAGGGGCCAGGTAGTGGTGGCAGCACACATCTGTAATCCCAGCACTTGGGGGGGTAGAGGCAGGCTGATCTTTGTGAGTTTGAGGCCAGCCTGGTCTACAGCGTGAGTTCCAGGACAGCCAGGACTATACAGCGAAATCCTATCTTGGAAAAAAAAAAAAAAAAAAAATTGAAGCTTAGTTCTGGTTACAGGTAGGAAATTAGGACATATCAAAGCATATTAACCATTGTTTATTTTCATGAACTTTGTTATTTATGTAATATGAAATGGATTAAAATGATTATCACCATTTATAATAAGCAAATTTATAATAAAAAGTAGTAAGAAAAAACCAATTGGCCTTTACTTGAAACTGTAAGACAGCTTAGAAGTCATCTCTCTAGTATTTTACTTTAAAACAACACTTTTAACTAAGGATAACTAAGATAGTTGTTAGTTTCACACTTTTTGGTTCAATCAGTCAAATCAGTTAATTCATTATGTGAATCTGAAATCAAGTTTTTCCTTTTAGTATGTTCTTATGAAAGAACACAGTGAGAATCTGCAGAGATTCTGATCCATGTCAGCCTGAGTTGATAATTCTTACAGACTGCTACCTACATTCATGTGACATAGTATTGTTAAATTTTCTTTTTAAATAAATGCTTTTATTATGAAGGTAAAACAAACATGAAGAAGGCCAGGTAATGGAAACACAAACAACATATATGAACCCTCCTTAGCTGCACAGAGAACTAGCTTGGCTAGATAAAAATCTAGCTTCCTTAGATCTCAAACTGACCTGTTGTTCAGCAATTAAAGATGTTCGAACATTTTGCATTTCTTCATTCTTTCTTTTTTCTTGTTCTTCAAGCTGTTCTAGAAACTTAGCTTTTTCTTCCTGAAGCTTCTCTTGAAGTTCAGCAACTAAGCTTGAAGAATCTTCTCTGGATGATTCAAAGGCAGGACTTAAAAATTGAAAAGATTTTTAAAAGACAATTATAGACATAATCACAATATATCAAATATCATACTTAGGTTATTTACCTCCCAGAAACCCATGATAACGAGAAATATATGTCTGTGTGAATCCTGTCTTTCTGAATGAAAACTGTGAACTATATAATGTCTTAAGTAACATGGTGAATGACAGCAAAAGAACGCGGCATAATAAGAGCTTCCACCAGCACCAATGTACTTCTCAGGCACTTCAAGATTCATCCCTCTAAACTGAAAAGGAAGCACACACCTGGTGACTTCTTAGATGGAAAGTTTTACTTTTCATAAAATAGATTTTTGGCTCATTTTGATACCCAATGAATAAAAATGAAGCTGAAATGAATTCTCCAAACAAAGGAAATGTATGTATTCCTGAACCGACTCATTTCAGTCAAAATTTTGCTAATCTTTTAAGGGTTGCTGACAAGGCAGCAGAGATGAGACTGGCCAAGTAAAGCAAAAGCAAGCCTAAGTGAATGATTACACACTGGTTATTAATCTTAAATCTTAATTTGCTTTCAACCTTCAAAAGATTCCTAAAATACCAACTTCAAAACTGTTGAAACAATCCAGGCATGGTGGTTCATGTCTATAAACCCAGCAATCAAGTTTTCTACAAGCCAGCCTCAGCTTTGCATAGTATCAAGTCAGCCTGGTCTACATGGCCAGACTTTGTCTCCAACCTCTCTATTTAAGTGTTAAAACATGCTACAACAAAATAGAGGCTATTGTGTTATTATTAGAGAATTCATTTTCAGTGTGCATTTGTTTGATTTTAAAAGACACTGGAATGTTTTTGGAATAGAGGTGCATTTATAAGCAGGGTTTTTAGTTAAAAGTTTGCTCACTCCTAAATAGCGTTTTATTATACTTATGGTAGCAATGTACAACTAATATTATAGCAACTGAAATTATGCAGAATTAAATAGGAATCTCTTATCCATACATCCAAACTTACAGATAAAGCTAACTCAAATCTGAACACTCAGGCAAATTTTCCTCTACACACTTGGAGACAATGTCTGATTTATGGTTTAGTGCAGAAAGGCTAGAATATTCTATTTCATGTAACACAACCTGTAGTGGGTAGCTGTTTCAGCTTTGCCCTGGAGGTACTACCCCCATTGAGGCTTCGGTAACTGTCATGCCTACAAGGAGGGGCCGAGACAGGAGCCCTTAAGACCTGAGATCCGGATGTGCCGGCTCTCTTGGTTCCTGGATCCTGGACGCTGGAGGTAGACCTAGCAGAGTTTTCCAGAGAACACCACTGGACTGTGCTACACCTTTCCCAGACCCTGTAACCTATCTCTTTACTTAAGTTACCCCACAAAACAAACCTTTTTAACTACGAGGAGTTGCCTTAATACTACAACCAATAACAACCACTTAAAAGGTGAAGGATTTATTTCCGTTTCTCCTTTGAGTTGTGCTGCGGGCGGCAGGAATATATCATAAGAACTCAGCTGCTTATGGCAAAGTCACTACCTGGAGGGATCAGAGAATTCCTCCAGAGGAAGCCAAATCCCAAGGAGTTTTTGGTGCTACTTGGCTTGTTATATATCCGCTGTATTCTGTTATGAAAATCATGTGTGCCTTCATAGTTTTCCCAATTGACTTTTCCCTAAGAAGGGCTAACAGTGTGGACTGATCACTCTCTGGACATACATATTCCAGGTATTTGGAGAACAGCCTCAGGAAAGGCTTTCTCTGGAATCAGATTATCTCCCTTAGCCACTTTCAAGGACTACAGGAAACACCACCCAGGTGGGTGCCCAACTTCCGAGGACTAACAATGATAACAGCCCACCTGCAAATCTCCTGACTTATGGTAAATTCCACAAGGAGACACCGCCTAGGAGAGGTGGACATTAAGTAATAGCTTTACACAATTTAGCTCGGACCCTCCCTTTATATACTGGGACTTCCAGGGCATAGGGAAGAGAAGAGAAAAGAGAATGGAAGAACTAGATGGGTAAGAACTTGAGAGGAACAAACTGAGATGGGAAAGAAGTAGATTGAAGAGCTACAAGAGAGTACTAGAGGAACGAAATGGAAGAGGAGGAAGAGCCAGATGGGGAAGAACAAGATGAGGTAGAATGAGAAGAGGAGAGAGGAGATGGGAGACAAGGTGATATGGGAAGGAACAAGATGGATGAGAACCTAGAAGGGGCAGAACTAGATGAAGGAATTAAGATAGAACCTAGAAGAGATCGCAGACAAGTGTAGAGAGAAATCAGGCTAAAGATGACCTAAATATGAGAGCAGAATATAAGCTTGTAACTGACACAGAATAATGAAGTATATGGACTAAGGAGTTTTGTGTACATAGATTCATTTCTTCTCATCAAAGATTGTCAGCTGGTTGTGGATTCTTCCCAGACCCTGGGAGGGGACTATTGAGGGGCTGGACCCCCTTAGTCCTTGATAGGGTTGAAATAAATGGAGCTGTGCAAGTTAAAGCTTTATCACTGATAGTATGTAGTTAGCTGTGCTGCACAAAGGAAATGTTAATGAGAGAACAGACTCAGGACTGTAACAATGGATAACCAGGCATAGGCAGGGGTGAGAAATAATCCGAGAGAGCTAATACAGTCCCTGAAGAATTATCCCTATAGCTAGAGGGTAAATGCCAACAGCTTAGAATATAGACAGTCATGGCCACATTAGACAATCAATCACAGAATTGTATGGAATGGGCTGAAAAAGTGGGGTTACAACTGGCCACTAAGAGTCATACATTCAAATTTTACTGTAACAAAATGCTTTCTGAATGATGTCAAGATAAAAGGAACAGCAAATAAGTCCGAAAGAGAGTTTTATATTATTAAGAATGAAACAGTATAGTTCAAATTGTGCAATTGGGGGCATATACACACAAGGGCAAATACCTATCATTCTAAGTGTTTTTCATCTTTATATTGCCAGGTGCACTGTGTTTTAGGATAAATAACACAGGTAGAAGAGATGGGTCCAGGCAAGCAAGCACATATAGTTTTCACACTTATTCCCTCTGATGATTAGCCTGTGGTGATTAGCACAGGTTACTGCACAATGAACCAGAGGCTTGGGAAAAATAAAAAATAAAAAAGCTTAAGATGCAGAGAATAACAAATAATTATCCTGGGATACAAATGGATGTTTTAAACTAGCTAGCCTCTACTTCACATATGTTGTTGAGGATGACTTTGGCCGCCTTTCTGCCTCCACCTCCTCAGTAGTGCGGATTGAACCCAGGGCTTTATGTAAGCTAGACAAGCATTCTACCAAAGACACATCATCCCTAGCCAGCCTCAGGACAAAAGCACATACCATGCCAAAGATATCCTATATTGAGTTTTTGCTGGAAACTATTCCACATGGTCATCAGGTACATGATTTTGTCTTATTTTATATTACCCTAAGGCCTGAGATGAAAGAATTAACTAACACAGTAATGAAACAGTAACTGTTGATACAATCTTTTGTTCATTTTTGTTTTCTAGACTACCACTGCCTCCCTTTGGGGAAGCAAGGAGATACATTCTGTCTGGGGAAAGGGTGGTAGTGGTGATAAAAAGGAAGCACTGAAATCAAACGCAAACACAAATACACACATTTGTTTTCAGCTAAGATCTTTAAGTGGTTCTGTTTAAGCTCAACCACACTGAGCTTAGATTTGATGGCAGTAATGACCCAACTGAAATGGCAAAATGAAACACCAGATCAGGGCTTCCAAGGCACCATTTTTTTTTTTTAAAGATGAAGGGACCAATGAAGGTAGGGCTTTTGGACCATGACCCAGCGGCCCTTTCAAATCCTACACAGCTTCCCTTCCATACAGGAAAAGCATCTTCTTTTTCAGAGCAATCAGTGTCACTCTGAAGCAGTTACATTCTTTTTTTTTTTTTTTGTTTTTGTTTTTGTTTTTCGAGACAGGGTTTCTCTGTGTAGCTTTGCGCCTTTCCTGGAACTCACTTGGTAGCCCAGGCTGGCCTCGAACTCACAGAGATCCGCCTGGCTCTGCCTCCCGAGTGCTGGGATTAAAGGCGTGCGCCACCACCGCCCGGCTAAGCAGTTACATTCTTAAAACTCAGATCCTTTACAAGAACCTCTTACATTATTTAGTTACTTCCAGATTCATGGTGATTTTCAAACCATTTATCCAAGTTAAGTTAAACATCTAACCATGGAAGGTTTGCATTCATACGATACTTAAATTTGTTTTGGCAGAAATATGGGAGGATAGGGTGGGGAATATACCCAATGTGGGGAGGGGGAGCAGATATAAGATCAGGAGGCACAGTCCCAGGACTGAATCAGGACAAAATTATAAATGGCCACAATAATCAGATCCCACATTCCCTGCTGGATATTATCAAGCTCCCAAATTGACTGCCTTAAACTTAGATCAACTAACAAACATTAAGTTCAAGTAAGATCACCATATTAAGATCCTTTAAAAGTTGGCAAAGTCAGCCCACCACCCGTTTTGGTAAGTGCTCTCTTGCTACAATGTTACAACTGAGTAGTCTGAAAACAGACTATCTAGTTTACAAACTCCCAAAGTATTTATATTCTGGCCCTTTGCAAAAGGGTACAAAACTACTCTAGACCTGAAAGTTTCAGAATTCTACCCACAGAGAAGCCTGCAGAGGGTGAACTTAAAGGTTACTTTCTTAACATAACATCATTTGTCTTTTTCATCTGATACTTGCACTGATGGAGGTCCAGGATCATAAGAGATTAAAAATAGTAACACAGAACTTACTCTTCATAATAATGGGGAAAAGGGGAAGGTATTCTTTTCTTGATGACATAGTAAGAATTCATTCTTCCTTGAGTATTTACATTATATCATTTAAAATTATATGCCATGGCTGGAAAGATGGCTCAGTGGTTAAAAGCATTGGCTGCTCTTCTAGAGAACCTGGGTTCAATTCCAAGCACCCATATGGCAGTTCATAACTGTCTGTAACTTCAGCTCCAGTGGATCCGATACCCTCACACAGACATGAATGCAGACAAAACACCAATGCACATAAAATAAAATCTAAAAAATAAAAATAAAATTCTGTGCCATGAAATGGGAAATATTTATAAAGTCCTTTGGCCACTAATCAAAGTATAATAAGATATATATCTTATGTTGAAGTACTTATACAAATATTTTGGGTATGTATTGATTTAGCTGTATTTTACAACATGTAAACATTTGGAAAATCTATATAACTTAGTGAACCAGTGTTTTCCAAATGACTAATTTATGATGCTCATAAAATCACACATGGGGATTAAAATACCTTTTCAATGTACAAGACAGATTAAAGGATATGAAGATTATGTAAAGGTCACTGGCAGTTTCATGTTCCACAATGAAACCAATGAAGAATCAACATTTATTGTATTTTAATTTCCTAACAAAGAATATGCACAATTATGGGAAGACTACTCAAATTTATTCTCTAAGTATGTATTAATATAATGCTATATTTCAATATATTTCATTCAAAATGTACTGCTAAAAGTTAGGTGCAGTAAAATCCTATGTATACCAAGAAAGGTTTTTAAATATACTTCTTTATGACTTATTAGTATATTTTTCATTTGTATAACCATATACCTATAATTCAGGGTCAAGCAAAAATTTCTCAGGCAAAATGAGATTTCTTTATGACTTATTATATTTTTTCACTTGTATAACTATATACCTATAATTCAGAGTCAAGTAAAGATTTCTCAGGCAAAAAGGGGACCAAGGGAAAAACGTTAAATAAGAAAATCCTGGCTCTACAGGAAGGCATGTGAATGGAGGGCATTAGAAAGCATTTCTTATGTACACCCTGAGAATGTTCAAAGGAATTTATTTCCCCAATTATTTAAAAAACCTAGGACTAAAAGACTAACGGTTTTTTGTAGGCCACAGCTTGCAGAGGTAGACAAGAGCTGAAAGTAAATGCATTTCATGGGAGTAACTGGATTCTGCAGTGGCAGAGGCCAATTAAAGGCAAATCATGGAGACACAATGTGGCTCCACTTCAGATAGCAGATCCAAAGCAGAAATTGGAAGGCTTGTCCTAGAATGTTAGCTGGCATCAATCCACACAATGGGTTGAATAAAGGCTAAAATTGTAAAAACAAAACAATGAAGTTTGAACTGGGTATTTGGGAATCTAATTAGATCCAGAGAATCATATTTTCCACTGAATTATAAGACCTGGGCCAGCAATCAACTACACTCCCTTTTTTAGCCATCTGGGAGGATACGTACAGCTGGTCATCCTGAACCCACTGTGTCTCACCAGGGAGACATTATGTATTGAGACTGTGTGCCATGGAGAGATTTAGTTCAATTCTCTGTATTGAAGGGACGGAGGAGTAGGAGGATTTCATAGAAAATGACTATAGATATATCTCTGAAGATGGGAATGGATTGTGAATGTCCTTAAAGTGCTCTGAAGAAATGTTCCACAGCAAGAAATCTCCTAGGAATCTCATTTCAGTCATTCAGTAGATACCTATCTAGTTATTAGATGACAAGCTAAGCATACTAGACATTAATCATCATGAAAAGAACACTAATCTGTCTCCACAAGGTCAGTTTTTCTCTACATGGACTGAATTTTTTATACCAAACCCTATTTCTGCCCAAACTATTATTCCTTAACCTTAAAAAAAAAAAAAAAAAAAAATGATGTATTTGCCAGGCAGTGGTAGTGCACACCTTATATCTCAGCACTCTGGAAACAGAGGCAGGCAGATGGATCTCTGTGAGCTTGAGGCCAGCCTGGTCTACAGAGCTAGTTCCAGGAAAGCCAGGGCTACATAGAGAAACCCTGTCTCCAAAAACAAACAAACAAACAAACAAACAAAAAAAACCCAGCTGTATTCAACTAAGGACATTATTTCCCGATAAAGACTTGTAACCACAGCCTCATGCCTATATAAGCACTGGTCTTGCCTCATATATCAATTACTAAAGCAGTTAGCTTGATATAGCTGTGAACCAATCTATTTAAGACTCATAAGTGTGCCGTTTTGCAAGGATGAAGTAAAGTCCAAATGTAATAATACTCTGAGTCAGAGACCACTTTGTGCAATTTTCCCAGTTATGATTCGTCACAGAAACAGAACTTAAAACTGGTATATATAATATTACTCCAGTGAAAAGCAGCAGGATTTCAGCCTATGCATATTTAGAGAAGTGATTGACTTCTACAGAAAGCAGTTCTTGCGTGGTAACCTAAGTTGTAATCCCAGAAACTACATAGAGTCAATAGCATACCTCTGTAACCCAGTCATACCTACTGGCAACACAGGAGGTGTAAACAGAAGAATTCTTGGAGGCTTGCAGGACAGCTAGTCTGAAGTATATAGGAGTGAATAAAATCAACAAAAGAGGCTCTGTTTCAAGCAAGGTGAAGTCAAGGCTCTCCTCTGATCTCCACACACATGCCATAAAACACATGTGACCCCTCCCAAGCATTTCTTGAATTATCACTTGGCCACTGAGGGTACCCCATTATACTGAACCAATGAGTAAAAATGTAGTATACTATATAGTAGATTTAATTTCCTGTCCAATAGAATAAGGGCAGAAAAGACAATTAATATAACACAGATTTCCTGTGTTGTCTCTAGGCTACCATGTATAGTAATGGAGGAAACAAACAAACACACAAAAAAACCTAGAGAAAAACTATACTAGCTAGGAATGGGTGTATAGCTCAGTGGTACAGTGCTTGCCTAGGAAGTACAAGGCTCTGGGGGTACGCATGCACGTGCGCATACACACATTTAAAAAAGTTTAATTAAATTAAAACCCTTACAGCAACTGTATTATACAAGTAAATGTCAGTATCTTTGCAAAGATTTGAGTTATGCCTGTTAGGTGAATAACTACAATCAGATAAGGCACTGACTAAGGTAATGAATGGAGTGGATGATAGAAAGAAGCTGCAAATATTTATAAGAGTTGCAAGGGTAATTATAGAAATAAAGGCTAGTAATTAAATCTATCCACGCTAACGCATTTGTTTTTTAATACCTTCTACTCTCCCAGTTTATGATGTAAGATATGATAATGGTAGACTCTGCAATTTTTTCAGGTTTTATTCTATAGAATTTCAGTGACTGCAACAGACAGAAAACAAATGTTCAATCAAGGAAGGATAGAATAATATCAATTTTAGTTTTACCTTTGAAAAGAGAGAGGATAAGGAAATCTCAGGCATGTATGGGACAGAAGTTGCATCACGTAAAACAAATATGATATTAAAGTGTCTTTATTTGGATGTTCAATATGGGTAGGGTAAAGAAATATGTACATCTGACTAATAAGTTTAAAACAGGGTACAATGCTAGACTGCTCTCTCCATAACACTGCTACCACCTCTTTTGTAATCTCATACATACTTCAAGTCAGAGACTGCATTTCCCAAAATCCCTTGAAGAGCTTCAAGTATGCCAATAAAAGAACACCTGAAAGGTTTGGAAAACAGAAGAAAGACACAGTCCTATTCTCCAGAAGTGGTTGTAGCCAGTTGTCTCACAGTAACTTTCTGACAAGTAAATGAGAACTACTCATTTTTATGTTGCAGACTAAGCCAACATTTGATGCTTTTAAGAGGTTCTTAAGTACTGTGGCAGCTTCCCAGTGAACAATGGAGAATCACTTTTGATGAGGGCTTCAGAGTATGTCTTCTTGAAATCTCACTTAGAACTTGACAAAGACTCACTAAACATTATTAGTCAGTCTCTTCTAAGCCCTTTAGACTCCAACCTTGACAACTGTTCTTGTCCAGAAGTTTGGTAAGTCAGTTGGGAGAAAATCCCTCACTCCTGTAATTTGATCTCTCTCAATATTGGATCAAATTCATCTCCTACCCTTGGTTTCTTAACACTCTAGTTTGCTAGCAGCAAGAATCTTGGTAAGTCAGTTTGGCTAAAATTTCCTTTCATTTGATTGCTTTCTCTTTATAGGGCTCCATCTACTGATCCTGACCCTATTACCTAGAATAAACTTGAACTAGTCTATGCTGTACTTAGAACTCAACTCAGTTCTACAATGACAGTTTTTTTCCCCTACTGCAATTAATTCCTTAATATTATAATCTGTTATTTCCAGTTTACCATCCAGTTTTGGTTCTGAGCTTTTCCATAGTAAATTACACTGTTTTAATTTTGGTCTCCCATAGTTCTATAACCATTCACACAATGCTTATTTCTCTATTAAACCCTCTGATCTCTTAAGAATACAAAAAGCTATTTCAAAATCAGCATTATATTGCAGGCAGCCAATTAAGAGTGTTTAAAAGTGGTGACGCAAAGAGGCAGGAATTAAACACACAAACATACATAGACAAGCATACACACACCCTTAAAATATTCACTCTGAGAACTAATTATAGGACAGAATGATACACTAATGATACTCTACAAGCTGTTTATTGGGCAAAATTCGATTGCAATGTTTCTAAACCCATCTGTGGTAATTAAAAAATATTAACAGACAGCAAACATGAAAAAATATAATGAAAAGAAATCCACAAATCTGGAAATTAAAAATATTATCTTTCCAACCAGAAAAAACAAATAAAACCGTAGTATCAAGAAAACAATAGTGAGAAACATTCTGCACATTCTCATCTTATTTAGCTTTAGCTAAACCATAGGCAGAGGAAACAAACTCTAATACAATCATAAGAAGAGAACAAAATTAATTTTAACTGAAGAATTTAGTAAAAGCTACAAATCACAAAGAAATTTTGAATTAAAAAGGAAAAAAGTTCTTACACACAGTTTTCAAAATACTCATGTATTTTGTGGCTTGTTTACTTTTCAAGACAAGGTGTGGTCTAGATCAAGTTCACTCTGCAGTCCAGCTTGGGCCCATAGCACTTCTCCTGCCGTAGCCTTCCAAAATACTTGGATTACAGGCACAAGCTACCATACTCAGATCAACCAATAGTAAAGTTATGTAATGTTGTTTTCACATTTATGATAAACAATACTCTAAAAGTAAAAATTTCTTTACTTTGTGAAAACATCCTAGTTTCTCTGTTAACTACAACAAATGAATAAATCAAGGTACTATGATTAACACGTACATTTGAGTCATCAGTAACAATCACATACTAAGCTTAATACTTACCTTTTGGCTACTTGATTCTCAAGATGTTTAATTTTTTCTAATAACTCTTTCTCAACAAGTTCTCTCTCCAATTTAAATTCATCTAGTGCAGTTTGAACAGCTTCATCTTTTTCACAAGTAAGTTTCTGAATTAGCTGTTCTTTGTCTTGTTCGTGGCTCATGACCAGTTTCTCCTTGTCTTTCTCAAGGTTCTGGATAAGAGCCTCATACTTCTCTTCTTGCTGGGTTATTTTTTCATCTTTTTGTCTTTCAAGCGCATTCAGTTCTGAATTCAATTTACTCTGCAGTTCAACTATTTGTTCTTTAAGGTTTTTTTCTATTTCAAATGCTTGGTGATGCAAAGATGTTACATTGTCTAATTCAGCCTTAAGTATATTAGATTCTTCTTCATGTCTACTAATTAACTCTGAAATGCACTGATCTTTTTCAATTGTCATTAAAGCTCTTAACTCTGATAAGCCCACTTGATAATTCTCATTATTATCATGAATCTTTTGGTTTAGTTTACTTATTTCTGTTCTCAAATTTTCTGTCTCTTGTTCAAGGAGAGACTTCAAAGTCTCCTTCTGCTGTGTTCTACTCTCTTCCAACAAGAGTTTTATCTCATCAGTTTCTGCTTCTTTTAACGCAAGTTCAACCTCTAATTTACACCTCATGTCTGACAAATCAGAAACCTTGAGTTTCAATTCCTGCAGCTGTTGTTCTTTTTCCTGGATAGTTGAGGCATGAGATTCCAGTATCTGGTCAATTCTTTGTTGATTTTCACTTTTTAATTTCTCCAAAGACACTTTGTGGTCTGTCATAACTTTCTCAAATTCATGTGTGTGCCTGACATGCATTGCATCCTCTAATTCCTTTAGGTGGCTTTGCTCTAAGCACTGAAATTCGGTTCTCAGTGATTCTATTTTCCTATCATTTTCAACATGTAGCTTTTTCATGTCTTCTAACACCATCTCTCGTGACTGCTTTAGTTCTTTAATTTCACAATTTTGAGTATGCATTATATTTTCCATCTCTAATAACTTCTGATCTTTTTCATGTTGCATGAAGATGACAGCGTCCTTTTCACGTTTAATCAAAGCAAATTCATTGTCTTTATTCTGTAAAACCTCTTCAAGGGATACTAAATCTCCTTTCAATTTTTTAATTTTATTTACATTTTCTTCACTGTCTTTTACTAGAGCATCAAGTTTACATTCATACTCATTTTTTAAAGATTGGAGTTCTTTCTGATGTTTTTCCTTTAGTGTTATTTCTAGAGAGCATTTTACTTTTTCAATAATGTTTCTTATTTCTACTGCTGTACATTTTAAAGAATTTGATAAGTCACACTGTTCTTTTTGTACAAATGTTCTGAGGTGGCACAGATCTTCCTTGATGGTTTGTATACTGACGTGAGACTCTTGGGCAGCAACTCTGCATTTCTCCAGTTGGACATGCAGAGCAGCACGATCTCCAAACCCCTCTTTTCCACGTGCACTTGTGTCCTGCATGCGCCTACTATCTATTGCATTGATGACTGATGAATAAAGTGACTCCACCATCATTTCTGGACTTTGTGGATCACTTATAGGGTTTGGAGATGATAAATTTTCTTCAATCACAAACTCATTCACAGCAGACATAAAATCAGACTCAGGACTTTCTGCTAATGAGTCCAAGTCTAACGAAGCTTGGTGAATAGTTTGTTCTGCATTTGGATGGGAGATGGTTTCAAAATCAAATGTATGAGCATCAATGCTATCTGGAGATAATTCTTCTAAGGGACACACTGCTGGGCATAAGGGATCCTGAACAGTTAGTGGAGGAGGAGTTTTTGGTGAGGTAGTAGTTGTACTTTCTATCCTTGGAGAAGCAGCCGACTGTGGGGATGCCTGACTTGTGGACACCTGGAACACAGAGTGAGACTTTTAAAGATCTTTAACAATGCAAACATCTTATACTAATAAAAATATTTAAAACAACTTATTTGCCTTTTGTTCATTCAGCAGATCTGTAATGGTCTGTGACATTTCATCCAAACTTTGTGCTGCTTTTACCAAATTATGTAGGGCAAGTACATGCTGGTGTAAAGGCTCAAAGTCACAAAGTAAGGGAACCCTGAAAAAGAATGCAAACAAACTGAATTTTTAGTTTCTTACAAGAACTGTGAACCAATTAATCTTTCCAAAACAAACAAACAAACAAACAAACAAACAAACAAAAAAAAAACAACAGCATGACCAGTCTATCTTAAGGATGGGCAAGCTGGAAGAAGCTTATGTCCTAAAAAACCCAATATGCCAAGTCAGGGAAGCCAGAAGAAAACAAATAACTTTCAGCACTTTAAGATCAACTAAGTTAAATATACTATGGCCTTTACCTGAGGAACGGCTGCACTTCTGAAGGACAAAATGATTGAAGAAACTGTAAATCTTTTAATGATATATCTGGAAGTTCACAGTCAAATTTTCGAGGCTTCTGAGTCTACAAAAGGAAAAAAAAAAAAAACTTTACCAATATAACGGATGGATTTAGATATGATTTCTTGCTATAATTAAATATAACATAAGAGACTGACAAAAATATGTCAAATGTTGTCATCACAATTAAGAGAGAAAAACAATAGAATGAAGCAAAGGGCCATGCAAAGATGTCAGCACACACTAGCTCTGTGAAGCTTTAACAGTCTGGACAATGAGCTGTTTGGTGACAGCTAATATGCTTGTTCTTCCCCTTTTGTCCTTGCACCATTTTAGAGAAGTTCTAGTATCCCATCAATACAAAATGGTGCCATGTGTTGCACTGTGCATGTGCTATACCCTAATTTCCCGACTCACAGAATGATCACAAAAGGTCTCTCTATAGTAAATTCTATTGCTATACCTTAGGAAGATTTCTTTCGTTCTTCTTCTCATTTAAAAAAATACTATTGGTCAACTTTAAACAAAAAGTATTAATTCTAAAGTCCTACTAGTTGTTTTTTATAATACTGACAAGAGTGGTATCTTTTAAAAATAACTCCAATTATCTCATCACTGGTCAAAAATATTTAAATATGTCAGGATAATCTACATAAAACAGGTTCATAGATAAGTAAGTATGCATGTGAATTCCACTTACATTACTTGTGTACAGTCTTAAAGACTGCCCTGTAGAAACATATTTAAAACTGAGATCCTAATATAGGGGAGGGGCACATAGCATTTCCCAAATTTCTTTGATCATGAAAAATGTTTCTTTTCATTTTAAAAATGAATAGATCTAGCTAACTGGCCTTAAAATATATCAAATGATATTTTCATGTTTAATTTTAATAAAGATTTATTGAAGACTCAAATTACTCTGACTCATCAAATAATGAAGTGGTGTGGAGACAAAGAAATGAAAAGACTACAGAAAAGAGTACAAAACAAAAAAAAAAGGGAAAAACAGAACAGTTAAAAAAATTGCATTCCCACTGATCTTGACAGCCTAATGTGTGCTCTCTGGTCATGAAGTAATGGCACACATACCTTGGCAGTAACCAACAACTCTCTAATTGAACTTAAGAGTCACTCAACAAGAAAGAGACCATGTCTGGTACTGGAAACCTAGATAACTACTCAGTGCTAGTGAAATCATCACGGTTGGAGAATCTACAAACATTAATTTGCTAAACCAGCATATCCTTAACAACTATCTACAGATATTTGTCCTTATACCCACAGAAAAGGGTACATCTTCACCCTTCATTAAAGAACTTCTCTTTTGCAACAGAGACCACTACAGAAAAACCACAACCAATCGATTTGAAGAGTTGTGGAGGACAGTAGCAAAGGGTACATCCACAAACACTCAAGCACCAAAGGCTCAAGAAAAATTTTAAAGAGGGGGGCAGAAAGATTGTAAGAAACAGGGGGTTGGGGAATTTGCCTTCTAGTAACATTAGAAGCTATATCCACAAAGTCTCACCAGCACACCCAAACGTGAGGTGAACAAGGAGGACAGCAACAAACACATCAACCTACATAGGGAAAAGCCCAGGAGGCCTCAACCCTACACAAAGAACAGCAGGCAACTGAGGAAAGCTGGGAGCAGGAGAGGTGACCTTCCCCAAGGATGAGCACACTAACCAATTGTCCAAATTGTCAACTCTGAAAATACACGTACAAGTAGCATTATATGGACTCATCAAGTTATATTTAGGAACATATATGTGTGCGCACACACACACACACACACACACACACACACACACACACACGCATGCATACAATAACAATTGATGAAAAAAGGCCATGAATTTGAAGGAGAGTGGGAGGGGTATATAGGAAGTTTTGGAGGGAGGGAAGAGGAAGGATAAACACTGTAATTAAAATACATTCTCAAAACTTAACAACAACAAATTAACACATATTAAAACTTATACCAGGTAACCCTTAAAGCCAAAACCGTTTTTTTATGCTGATTTAATCCTATCAAAACTTATTCTGTTTCTGATAAATGCTTCTATCCCTGAAAAAAGGTTTTTATAATAAACAAATTTAGTTACATTAGAAAATAAATACATACACAAAATGAGGGGGGCCAAGAGTCCAGTCCCTTAAACAGACGGTTTCTTAAAAAGGATTTCCCTGTATGAAGAATTAGGAAGGAACAGTTATTTTAGAAATTAAGAGCCAAAAAAATTAAAAAGGAAAAGGGTAAATAAATTAACACTTACTAAATAATTTCCCAAAGGATTCCCTTTTTGACTTTTCAGCTTCATACAATTGTTTCCCATCTTTGACTAGAGCACCAGCCCACTTAAAAGAGGAAAGTTTATGTTAATAACATATCCCAGTTATTAATGTTCACATATAATTAAACAATTGGAATTGCTTACCTCTCTGTAGTGTTTAATGAACATTTTCCTCCTTACAACCTCAACAACAGCTAGGCAATACATCTGCGGAACTGTGCTAAGAGCCTCGACAATTCTGACTCTTTCTAACAGCTCTATCACAAGGCGGAGCAGTGCTTGCAGTTTTTCTCCATCTTGATCAGCATGAAGCATCACAAAGCAACACCACCTACAGGAGAAGCAAGATTTATTGTTTTCAACAGTCCCAACATTTGCTAAAAATCATCTTGTAAGTAAGCTGTGAGGATCAAGACTCAAAAGTCTAATCCCAGGGTAATCAATGTGCATTTCGATGGATTCATAAGGGGAGATTATTCATTACTGGGAGATAAAAGCATGAACTCTGAAGAGCCTAAATTAAAAATGATAGTATCTTACTTCAGTCTGACATGTAGATTGTTTGCTAGCTCTTGTTTGGCAGTGGTACACTTCTGTTTAATATCCAACAATTTTCTGTGGTTTTGCAACATAATCATTAGCTGATTTGCATGACTCAGGCACAGATCAGGCAACACAGATGCATCCTTCAAGTTTTCAGCTCTCATTTGATTAGCTAAAAATCCCTTTGAGAAAAAGTTTTAAGAATATTTAATTTTGTTAGATAAATGACATAAACACTCAAGAGAAAAACAGACAATGGACCACTTTCCATTTTGAGTCCTAAAATCTGTATCCCACACTAAAGGGGAAACAAAAGTAAATGGCCAGTTCAGGGACCAAAAACCAACTTACAATAATCTGTTATCTTGAAAGCTGTATTAAAATAACTGATTCAAACACAAGCCCAAAGCAAACAAATTCTTTAAAATGTCAGGGAAACAAAATTTAAGCTACCTTAGACTTTTATATTTCTTACTAAAAACAAGCACATGAAACAGCAACATCACAAGGAATAAAAATGCAACAACCAATAGCAGCCACAACAGAAGCAAGAAGGATGACAACCTGGGGTGCACAGGAAAACTCCAGTCCATGAAACACAGAGGGGAGGAGGGACAGGAAGGAGGGAACAAGAGGAGGAGGTACAGCAGTACGAGATGAAATTCAGCTTTTTGGCTCTGGGGGGAGAGGGGTGGAAAACAATTGATCATAACTGTAAGGATTAGTCAATTTTCCAAGATTTCTTATTTTTCTTCTATTTCTTGTCCTATTTGTTTTTGAAGGAGAATACAAGACTAAGTTGTACTAAGACATTGAAAATAATCTTTTCACTCCAGCTATGGAAATACATTCATGGTTTGTATTTCAGTTTTCATCCATAATACATGAACTCACTTTATTTTATCAAACTCAACCATTAAGATCATGCCTTGGAAAAAAAAAAAAAAAAAAGATCATGCCTTGGTTGTGTCATGGTAGTCACCTGTAATCACAACACTGAAAAGGAGGCAGAGGCATGTTACGCTGGGTAACAGTGAGACCCTGTCTCAAATGGGAATAACAACATAGAACATAACTTTTTCCCTCCTCTATTATGTGGTATATTGTTATAAATCTGAACTGCCCTCACAAGCTCACTTTTCCAGTGATAGCCCTCCTTTGGTGGTGCTCTGAGAAGATATAGAACCACTGGGATATAAGACTCGGCTGAAAAATGGATCACTGGGGTATGGACCTTTAGATCTCTAGCCCAGCCCAGCCTGTTCCATTTTTTGTTTCTGGATACTATTTTCTTTTTAACCTGACAAGAGGTAAGTTGTATCTCTGCTACTACTGAAGCTGCTCCTCCTGAATCTGCTCCTGGTACCCTGCCTTTACCATCATTGCAGACTGCAGACTGTACCCTTCTGAAACCAAACCAAATAAACCTCTTTTCCCTTAACTTTTTTGTTAGTCATAATGACAGGCAAACTTAACTAATACACATATAAATAATAACACATTACCAATAGTAAAGGGAAAAGTGAATAAATATACAAATTATTAAAATATACAAAAATAGCCAAATACAATACCTGAGCAAGCTCTTTCTGTTCATTTACCAGCCGGCCACAGCTAGCAATCATCTGGTCCAGGGCATATAGCCTATCTTCAAGCCCTTTAATGGCTTTCATATTCTGATTATCAAGTTTGGCAATAGTTTGATGGCATTCTAAGATAAATGGTTGAATAATCTTTGGGTCAAGCTAAATGAGAAGGAAACATATATAAATAAAATCTCCTAGAAATAGTTTCAACTGTATTCCACACTAATTGGAATTAGGGTCAGATACAAAAGTGATAGAAAACGACACAAAAAACAATGCATAGGAAATCAACTTATACTTCCAAAGAAAGGTTAATAGGACTCATCTCATTCTAAACTGGTGCTAAACAAACTACAATATGAAATCAAGTGCATAATTCCAGAAAACATAAATCTCAATCAATGCTATAATTTAATTAATTCTCAATATCCCTAAGAAAATGTTATTTTTCAAGGTCAAAGTCATATAAAGTAGAGCTAATGACAAACCCATGGGTAGTAACTCTTATCAATTCAACTTCTCTCCAAGCATCTTCCACAGCCAGGCATGTTGGCACATACTTAATTCAGAGCTTGGCAAGCAAAGCAGAAGAATAAAACTTCAGGCTTGCACAAGCAACTCTGCAAGACCCTATCTTTAAAAAGGCAAGATTTTTCTTCCCAAGTGGGACAGAAAACTTAAACTTAATCTCTACTGCAAGGAAATGGCTAGATCAATATGCTTTCCTAATCTTTAATCCTGCCTGTTATCTGGCTTTAATTCCACAATGTGTTACTATTTTTTAATAAACACTGTCTAGTCACAAATATCAAATAACCTTGCTTCATTAAAGGCTCTTGGCACTTTGGCATAGCAGACCACCTTTGCCAATCTCTTCAGACTCTGCTGGTTCCTTGACAGACTTCTCAGACTCTAATTACTACAATTCCATCCATCCATCCATCCATCCATCCATCCATCCATCCATCCAGTTTTATGAGAGCCACTGCCAATACCTTGAAAGAATATTTTATTACTTCATCATTACTGTATTGCAGTACTGGAGACTGAACCTGGGGCCTTGGTAAGCAAGCGCTCTACATATAAACAAGAAGACATGCCATAGCCTGCACATGGGGTCAGAAGACAATTTCTAAGAATTAGTTCTCTCTTTTCATCATGTGAGTCCTGGAGACTGAAATGAGGTTTTCAGGCTTTTACCAGATCCTAAATTCAATTTTTTTTTTTTTTTTTTTTGGTTTTTCGAGACAGGGTTTTTCTGTGTAGCTTTGCGCCTTTCCTGGAACTCACTTGGTAGCCCAGGCTGGCCTCGAACTCACAGAGATCCGCCTGCCTCTGCCTCTCGAGTGCTGGGATTAAAGGCGTGCACCACCACCGCCCGGCCTAAGTTCAACTTTTAAAGGAGGAAAAGTAGCACAGTTTTTCAAGCCTCAGACAGTGATTCTCAATGCCTGCTAATATTAACATGAAGATATCAACCAAGTTATTTTTTCAACTGTGTGTGTGTGTGTACACGCAAGCAAATGTATATGTGTGGGCATGAGTGTGAGCTCTCAAAAGCCATGACATACATGTGGAAGTCAAAAGACAACTAATTCCCTCCCTACACCATCTGGGATGCAGATACCATATTCAAGTTATCCTTTACCCACAAGGCCATCTCATTAACCAAGGTCTTTGTGACTGTCCACTGATCTGTAAAGGAGGTGTTTGACTAGGCCCTTTAAATGGGGCTGGAGAGAAGGTAAAACAGGAAGACAATTCAAGTAATGTAAACAATGGTCAGAAAGAGTAAAATAATGGATAGCTTGAATTACTTTAACATAATTTCAAAAAACTTTATTGTAATAAAATTTTACTTATTTAATAATTTGTGGATTATTCCATCTT
Source organism: Peromyscus leucopus (assembly GCF_004664715.2). Lineage (NCBI taxonomy): Eukaryota > Metazoa > Chordata > Mammalia > Rodentia > Cricetidae > Peromyscus > Peromyscus leucopus. Next base: position 30,790,175 of record NC_051064.1, on the reverse strand, counting down.
CTCAGATGATAAAAGCCATAATTTCCAGATAGTTTTCATTAATATTAATCATACTAATAATTATTTGTTCAGGTTTCCATCTAGTGCTATATTTTTACTCATGAACTCTCTTTGACATATACATGGCCAACATACAACAGTTGCCTTAGAGAAGTTGTAAAACCAAATTTTTAATTTCTATTTCTAGCTATACAACCTTTAAACAAACTACCCTCTACACAACAAGCAAAATATTCAATAAATAGCTGGATGTATCAATGCACACCTTTACTATCAGCACTAGATAGGTAGAAGAATTTCAAGGCCAGCCAGGGCTACATAATGAGACCCTGTCTTACTAAATAAATAAATAGAAAAATAGATAAATAGATAAATAAACAATAAAGTAAAATAAGTTGCTTGAAAGAAATATTAGAAACACTAAGGGTCGATAAACTCTGCGAAGTTTAAACTGAGCTAAGTATGCATGCTAATCCATTTATTAATCAGAAACATAAATTCTCTTCATTTATAAAATAGAAGTCTACAAAAAATGAATCAACAATTATAGAATATTATGCATAAATTAAAGTTGGGTTGCAAACAAAGTAACTACCTAAACTATCATCTATCAGTCCATACAAATGTAAAACTAAAGATTCAAATTGCTAAGAAACTTAAAAACATTGTCGGGCAATGGTGGTGCACGCCTTTAATTCCAGCACTTGGGAGGCAGAGGCAGGTGGATCTGAGTTCAAAGCCATCCTGGTCTACAAAGCAAGTTCCAGGACAGCCAGGACTGTTACACAGAAAAGCCCTGTCTCAAAAACCAAAAAAGAAAGAAAAAATATGAGACACTAACACTTAAATTCACAAGTGTCAGGGCTGGAATTTGAGTGATTTCAAACATTAAATTCTAAAAAACTTATGTCCCAACTCATATCCAGAGGTATGTATCTGAATTTCACAGTTGGAAATATACCTTATGGATAACAATAGATATGGGATTAATCTATGAAACTAAGGCCTTTAAACAGAAACACAAAAGCATCTCCTCTGGGCACCTTTTATTTATTATATTGCTGGAAAACAAAACTACTGCTATGAGATAAATAGTACTAGTGAGAGACAAAGACCGAAATGTCTCATGGTGAATCTGGTAGCAAGGCCTGTATTCCCAGCTACTGAAAAGGTTGATGCAGGAGGATTATAAAAAGTCTAAATTGGACAACACAGTGAGTTCTAAATCAGCCTCAGAAAGTTAGTGAGACTCTGTCTCAAAAACAATACAGGGGATAAAACACAGTGGCAGAGTGCTTCCCTAGCAAGCATCAGGTTTTATGTAAAATTATTGTGACTTCTAATACCGTTCTTGTAGCAGCTACTGAATCATGACATAGAGACTTATAATAATAATTATGAAAGGTTGGCCTTAGCTTAGGTTTGTTTCTGACTAGCTCTTATAACTTAAATTACCCATTTCTATTCATCTACGTGCTGCCACATGGCTTGTGGCTTTTACCTCTCCTCCTGCGTGTCCTGCTGCTTCTCCGTCTCTTCTGGCATCTGCACCTAGATTCATCTCCTCACCTTTCTCTCTGCCTGGAAATCCTATCTATACTTCTTCCTGCCTAGGTTTTGGACACTCAGCTCTTTATCACACCAATCAGACAGAAGGCGCCTTGGCAAAAACACATCTTCACGATGTACAAAAAAAAGATTATTCCACGACAAGTTCTAATTATGAAAAATGACATTGGTTATTGTGACCACTGTTATATAGTTGATCATCTAGTCAAATGGAAATTTAAGCTACTAAATACTAGTTTAAAATTTAAGCAGAAACATTAGTCTAGCTTTCATTCGTTTTTGACAATAATTTTTGCTGGGGCAAATGCCTAACTGAATGAAATACCTACCTATTGGACATTATCAAGGACACAGATGCTGAACATATTAGAAAACCAAGATCTTAGAGGTATTCACTTTACTTATAGTTTAAAATAGGCAGTGCTGTTCCAGGCATCATAGACCAGATATTTGTTTTTTAAAGAATTGATTAATCAAGGACCCAATCTATTTTTCAACTAAGTGCACCTTTAAGCAAAGCCCAACTATTCCAGCGTTTTTATTTGGATAACTGAAATCTTCAAAACTGTAGTAGTTTGTGTCAATAAAACAATAACTTCCTTTCTGATGGAAATGTTTTGCATAAACTCACATAGCAGATAGAGACATTTATCCCAGTTTTACTTCTAGAATTGTAACTGAAAGCACAATGTCTTACTGATGAATTTTTAAGGAGAAGAACAGTTATAATTTCTCATGTAGAAAGTTGTTCACTGAGAAAAGACAACTTTCTAGATGATGGAAATGCTCAACACTATACTTTAGTTGGTAGTGATTTGTCCTTGAACCACTCAAAATCATTGCACTAAAAATTTATATTTTGAAATAATTTATAACCAATTCAAAAGCATAGTTACAAGTAATTTGATTCAATCTCCAAGATCCAATGCAAGGTATCTGTTTCAACTATAACTTAACAGTCCACCCGACACACATACACACATTACTTACCCTGCTCATAGAATCAAAGCACTTCCTGACCAAAGATTCCACATCATTGGGTCTATCTTGAACATTTATCCAGTCTAACAAGGAAACATTAAAAAAAGGTAGATCACTGTCTTTATCGTCTACTGAAGCTTCTTCTTGCTGGACAGTACTTTGACAAGATTCCCTAAGTTCTTTGCCACGTTCAGCATTGGTGGGATCTGGAGTTACATGCTCCACTGACTTGTGAAATGAGGTTAACAAAGATGTGTTAGTTGTTCTAGGCATATCAGGAGAGAGCACCAGTTCAGAGGATCTTTTCATCTCAGTTTTCTCTGCGCCTTCATGTTCATTTAAAGAGTCCAGTCTTCCCAAACATTCCCTGTAGCTATGTCTGGTTAGGCACTCCAACAGTGGAATCTTGGCCATCACTGAGACCGCAGTTCCTAAACTTAATATACAAAACATGAGTCAGTAAAGCAAGTGTGCTCTAGTATCATCCAATGAAATCACAGTGTACTTCAAAGAACCAGCCTTACCATTGCTCCATGTATTATACACATATAAGCTCTTTTATTATGCAGCTAAATGTAGTTTAGTAGAGAAGTGACCATTAACATTAAAATTTCTATTTACAGCAAAGCTAGCTAGATTATACTAAACAAGTAGACATTGACTTTTAAATCAAACCCTTTTCAAATAAAAGCTTTTTATTAAAAAATAAAATAAAATAAAATTAAGGTTGACCAGAGCAGTCCCTCAGACTGTAAAACTGCCTTTAACACAATTCAAATATATTTAATGTCTTGAAAGCACAGGATAAGGCCGGGTGGTGGTGGCTCACGCCTTTAATCCCAGCACTTGGGAGGCAGAGGCAGGCGGATCTCTGTGAGTTCAAGGCCAACCTGGTTTCCAAGGTGAGTTCCAGGAAAGGCAAAGGCACAAAGCTACACAGAGAAACCCTGTCTCAAAAAAAAAAAAAAAAAAAAAAAGCACAGGATAAAATTCATAATTTAGTCTTAGGGTAACTCTTATATTCACCATATCAGGAAAATAGACTAAGAGCGATAAGCTGCGAAAGGATATGGGGAAAATATGAAATCTTTAAGATCTCATTAAACTGTATTGTATATAAAAAGATTCAGGTCCCTAAAGTAAACTGATGTGGTTAGTGGGACTCTCTCTAAAATAGGTACCCAAAAAAGGTTATTGCAATAAACAATTAAGAATGATCCTTTTAATACTGACTAGTCATTCTTTTTCCTATCAATATTTCTTTCAATGTCTACAAAGGCCAAAACTTGTCCATAAACTGAGAAAACTCATGGAAAGGAGGAGTCATGTGGATGGGATGTAAAAATGCCTCTCTAACACAAGAAGGAACTTGCATTGAGTCCCTAGCATCACTTTAAAAAACGCAAAGTTTAAGGAAGGGAAGGAAAATAAGAGACCATAATATCACCTCTACTGCAAATTCAAAGTTAAAAAAAGAAGAAAATTAAAAACAAGAATACAAAATCTGAAAAGTACATATATGAGCATGCAGTAGTTATTCTAAGGTTAAATTAATGCTCATTAGCATATAAATTATAGATTTGTAGTTCTTTCCTTCCAAAACCCAATAGTACATGCCTAATATATAAAGAACTTATACTAGGATGGCAATATTTTAAAAATAACTTAAAATTTTCAATGTCTGATGGCCTTTTTATTTATATGAGATGAGGGATCTGGTCTTTTTTTTCCCTCCATTTTATATTTTCTCTATTGGTGAAAATACAGGAAAAGATTTTTTTAGTTTTATAAATTACTGCAAGCCTTTTATATAATAAAATCACTCAAGAAAAAAAGCATGTGGGAGTCAAATATGTATTTTTTTAAAAAATACATTAAAAAACACAATTTAGAGCTGGGCATGGTGGCACATGCCTTTAACCCCAGCACCTGAGAGACAGAGGCAGATGGATCTCTGTGAGTTCAAAGTCAGCCTGGTCTACATAGTGAATTCAAGAAGAGACAGGGGTACATAGAGACTCTGTATCAAAAAACAAACAAATAAACAAAGCACCAAACCAAAAACCACAACTTAACGAAAGCATAACTCTAAAAATTGGCCAGTGAGATGGCTAAGTGGGTAACAAGAAAGGCCTGAATCCCACACTGGAAAGACAGACTCAAATCTAAAGTTGTCCTCTGACTTCTACATAAGCACCATGGAACACACATGCCTTTACTTATATAATAATAACAATAATAAATGTTTCAAAAGACTCTAAAATTAATCATATTTAAATAAACATATGGCCTCCAAGGAACAAATATCCAGTGACTAAAAAACTGATAAACTTCAAAGGCATTTTAAAAATCCACTTAATGATAAACATACTGAGTAAGTTTTAACTTGATGTCTTCTATGGATTGCAGATAATCTGAATAAATACTTTCAAACTTGAAAAGAAGCTTTTGGTATGAATTTGAACAGTCCTCCAGATTGGCCATGATTGCAGCCCAGCCTTGGTGCTGAAGATGTTCATCATGGACAAGACCTTCACAGAAAGAGCAAAGCTTCTTGGCAACTTCATACATTTCCTGTTTGAAAATGGAAAAGAATAAAAGAAAGCAATGGTTTGTGTGTACATGTTTGCATGCATATATGCATACACACACACACACACACACACACACACACACACATACATTTTCACAAATATTTGTACCAAATATAAAAGATTGAAAAAGCAGTATCAAATTCTAGACTATATAATATAAACACATATTGAAATACTAAGGTAGGAGTCCTCAAAAATATAAAATTATTATTACTTTTGTGTGTGTGTGTGTGTGTGTGTGTGCATGTGTTTGTATGTGCATATCCATGCTGTGGTATATATGTATGTGGAACATGTGCAAGAATATGAGCATGGAAGCCTAAAGAGGAGATTGGGTATCTATCACTTCCATTCTGTTCAAGTCTGAGCCTGGATCTGGGCTGGTAGCTAGCAAGCTCAATGACATTTCTATCTACTGACCCTCAATTACTGTTCCCAGCTTTTTAAATAGGTGTTGGGGACTCAAGTCTTCATGCTTGCCCAACAAGCATTCTTACCAATTAAATCATCTGTAGCCCTAAGAGTCAAATGATTTTTAAGAACAGATGACTGGAATTCAGTTACAATGAATGAAGTATCAAGTGCAAAGTGATAAAAAGCTGCAGGCTATTTCTAAATAAGAGAAGTTCCCTGCCACAGAAGATTCTGGACCTGTAGAAAATATAACATCACTCTGTCTTAGCCACTTAAAAAGAAAAAGGAGACAAGCGAAGACTTTCAGAAGCTCAGGTTACTTATGAAGGTACCAAGAAAATACTGACATAAATTAGGAAAGAATGAAAAATTCCAAAGGTTGGAAAACAATAAAGTGGAGAAGAATAGAAAATGTAAAATATGACTTCTTGGCAACAAACAGTCTAGAGGAAAGAGAAAAGAGGGCCACAAGTCTAGACTCACAAAATGCTAACAAAAAAGAAATCAGGGGGTGGAGAGATGGCTCAGAGGTTAACAGCACTGACTGCTCTCTTCTAGAGGTCCTGAGTTCAATTTCCAGCACCCACATGGTGGCTCACAACCACCTGTAATGGGATCTGGTGACCTCTTCTGGCCTGCAGTCATACATGCTGTATACATAATAAATAAATCTTTAAAATAAAAAATCAGTTTTTACTTTGGGCCAGCATGGTGGTGCATACCTGTAATACAATTAGGTGGCAGAAGTATGAAGAAAACATAGATAATTAGACAGACACACACCATGTGTGTCAGGGGGAGGTGACAGAAAGGGAGCAAGCAAACAGTTAATACTATAAACAAACAGCATTGCATATAGAATATGTACATTAAGATGTCAGGAGGAGTGTGCCAGACGATCCCCTCCCCCAAGAAAATCAACACAGGTTGCCACTGCTCTTAGTTGTCCATTAGAATTTGTGGTAGGACCCTAGGATCCTACTGCTGAAGGCAACACACACATTCATCACAGGAAAGGAAGAGAAGCTGGTACTGATCAGGAACCTTCTTCCCTGTTGGCTAGCTCTCATAATACTGGAAGCTGCTATTTAAGAAACTGGTGTGTGGGGATGGGGAGTAGGTCATCAACATTCTTATCCAGCTGCAAACTCCTTGAACTGCAATGATGACTGAAAAAGAATGTTGAAAATATGGCCATAGGTGCAAAATGTTATTGGGATAATCGACCACTTTCTGAGTTCTGTTCCACAGGAGTAAACACATGCATGCCTGGTATTATAAACCTGGCCAATAATCCATGATTGGAAGCTCACAGGACCTTGATGTGAACCTAGTATTACTGTGCAAAATGCAAAATGTGTCAGTGGACCAACAGGCTCAGGCATCACCTATGACATTTGTTCACCCTTAGCTCTGTGTGTGTGTGTGTGTGTGTGTGTGTATGTGTGTGTGTGCGCGCGCGTGCGTATACACATATATACATACATACACACACACACACATATATATATATATATATATATATATAAAATGAAAATTAGAAACAAGGAAATACATAAGCACAAAATAAGAATATTCAGAAAATAACTACAGGCACAGGGTAGAGAAATTTATCTCAGTTCTATAAGTAAGAAAACAGCTGACCAATTTCCTTTAACAAAGGTAAGTTATTGAAGCCGCTAAGGTTTCTAAAATTATCTTTCAAGAAACTTTAAAAGCAACTGAAAATTTCCTCCTTTACTTAAAAGCACACAAGGCCCTAAAGAACCAAGTAAATTTCAAACCGCCTATAAAACAAGAATAGAAATGACTGGCATTTTGATTCACTTTACTCTCAATACCAATGTTCCTCACTCTCATTTCAACTGCTAAAATTTTTAATATTTTTCATCTTCAATAAAGAAATCATCTCTCCTCATACACAGCATTATTCTTAATGCCTGAGTATAATCCTGCCATATCTTTTCCTTATATAATACCTTTTCCATGCTTTTGCTGATTTATATTTTATCACCTTTCTAATCAGTTAAAAATATAATATATTAAACTCTAATCAGTTAAAAATATATTAAATATTTAATATTACATTTTCTTAGAGGAGACCAAGGGGTTTATGCAAGAACATGATGCCAACATCAAGTGGTCCTGCCTTCAGCCTGATTCAAGCCTTACCAAGTCATTTATCATGATGATGACAACAGCAACAACAAGGACTCAATAATCCTGGTGAAGTCACCTCCTACAACCAGCCAATCCCAAACCACAATGCTTGTGCACAAGAAGAAAAACATCTTCTAAAGTCCATGACTAATGAATAGACAAATATCAAAAGGTTAGCCCACTCCAAGTAAAATCAAATAAAAGCCTGCTGCTCACTATTAGGCGGAACAACAGCTTCATCAGCACTCATTCCCTTCTGCTTCCAGTTTGCCACTTTGGCTGTAATGTGTGAATTCTTCTCATCTGTTTCCCTACCACAAGAACCTCTGTCCAGTCCTAAGTTTTACTAACCAACACTGAAACTTTACTAAATGTTTACCTTCTAAAAATACAATAAAAACTGTGTTGTTTCACATGTTCTAAGATACATTTTTTTGTATCTAAAAGTAAAACACAGCAGCTTCTTGATCACTTAGAGTTAATGGCACTACAGTTAAGTAAACTATAGGAGAAAACAAGACATAGTGCATGCTTGTAATTCTAGGACTGAGAAAGTTAAGACAGGAGGATTGACAGTTTGAGGATAGCAAGAGTTACAGATAGATCAGAGAGACCCTATCTAAAAACAAAAAGAAATACTATATAACAAACAGGAAAATCAAATAATTAGCAACAATATATGGAGATTGAAAGTATCGATCGATAAGTCATATGGATGGGAAAGGATTGCAGTTCCTTTTCCAAGAACTAGAAATGAATAAGGAAAAGAAACTGTTTTACTAAAGTTACCTGAGCTCTAGTGTCTGTTCTAACATGGGTACCTAATCAACTAATTACCTGACTCTCTCCATTTTGGGGAGATGCTGGCCAAGTCATATTTAAGACATCCTTTTCACACTATCTAGTAACACAGAGGACTAAAATTTTACAACTAGGTATATTAACAATAAAATATGAATAAATAATTTTTAAAGATTTGTTTCTATTAATTTCAATTGTGAATGTGTGTGCACGCCAGATAACTGGAGGTTCCTATGGAAGTTAGAGGCATAAGATACCCTAGAGCTGGAGCTTCAGGCCATTGTGCGCCACCTGACATGAGTTCTGAGATCCAAAGTCAAGTTTTCTGGAAGAGCAATGCATGTTCTTAAACATTGCTCCACCTAACTTCAGCCCCAACCCTCAACCTTGCACTTTAGTAGAAGAGGAGGTTCTAAAAATCCATGTCTTTAAGAAGAGGCCTGTGAAACAACTATCAGAAAGACACTCACTGCCAAGCAGCTCAGTCAATCCCAGGAGCTATAATGTGGGAAAAGATCCTACTCCCACCAGATATTCTCTGATCTCTATGTTCTCATAATCTTCATTCACGTGCATGAGCGCACGCGCACACACACACACACAGAACATAAAAAATGTAAGAGGAGAAAAAAGGTGGGTGTTTTTATGTTAACTAAGTAATTTTGACTTCTCTGCTAGCTAGACTTGAATGCTTTTATTTTTTATTTTTTATTTATTTATTTATTTGGTTTTTCGAGACAGGGTTTCCTGGAACTCGCTTTGGGAATGCTTTTAGAAGCAATTAGTTAAGAGTGTTTAGATCTTACCACTGCAAGTTGTGTCCTTGAAGCAACAGTATGAAAAACTGCAGGCATCATAAGGGATTCCTCAACTTTTATTTCCATGTCATTTTCTGTTGAAAAGGTAGTTTTAGGAATAGCAGGTGCACGGTCACATAAGATCATTTCTTTATTAAAAAGAAAAATTGGATTTGTGTCCTGTATCAAAAAAAATGCAGAAGTGATAAAAATAAAAATGTTATAAATGATGAACTTACACACTGCTCTTGACACAAGAACAGAGTCCCTGCTCCCCATCTGATGAGAAGGCAGAATATGCAGTGTAGACACCTACCGTTCCAGCGCTGTAGGTACACACTCTTCGATCTGCAGCCATGCATTCTCCTCCATTGACCACTAGCACCTGGTGCTGAATAGCAATCTTGTATTTGCTTTGAATGGCATGCTTAAGGTCAGCCACACTTAGGAAAACAAAATCCAGTTATTTACATATGCCTAGTGCTTTTATAAAAGCAGCACTTCATAAAATAACACACACACACACACACACCATAATATGTTACTGAATTTCATTCTAACATTTTTCTCCAAAAACAATCAAAAAAATCCAGTAGTAATAGTTTCCTATTTTTTAAATTAGATACCACAGTCAACTGGCTGTCAGTGAAATAAATGCCTATTCTGTCACATATAAAAGTATGACATCTAAAAATACAGGCAGTACATACAATTACTTTTCAGGGTTTTTTGCATAATGGTGAAAGGTATAAACAGACATACATATGGTGTCTAGTTTGGTAGAATGCCTCAAAACCCAGAATTTGTGTTAAGATTTTCACAATACATTATAGAAAGTATATTAAGTCTAAACCATGTGAAAACTCCTTCCTTTAAAAAAAAATTCATAATAATCCATAGTGACATGTTGTAATCTACACTCCCAGAAGGAAGAGCAAGTTCAAGACGAGCCTTATGTAATGAGAAAAGTCACCCCTTTAGAAGCAAAACTGAATCAATGAAAACGAATGTATTTAAAACATAAATTAGGGCAAAGGAGATAGCTCTGTGGGTAAAGTGCCATGCCCACTGTAAAGCAAAAAGAATTAAGTTTGAATTCCCAGGACTCATATATAAAAGCAGGAAGTATGTGGTAGTCCATGTCTGTAACCTCAACACTAGGAAGGAGACAGGCAGATCCCTGGGATGCACTGGCTAGCCAGTCTAGTCAAATCAGAAAGCTCCAGGTTCAATGAAAGCCCCCGTTTCAAGGGAAAAGGGTAGAGAGTGACAGAGCAAGATATCAAACATCTATATTTACCTTCCATACATATGTGCACATACACATGTATACAAATGAACATGTATACAAGCACATACCATGTATGAAACACAATAAAAATCAAAATAACCACTTAGTGGCACCTGTGTATGTATATTTGGTGTATGTTCTGGTATGTTCACGTGTGCCTGTATGTGGACATGAGAGGTTGATGCTGGGTGTTGTCCTCCATTGCTTTCCACCATATATCTGAAGATGGAATCTCCCACTGAACCTAAAGTTCACTGTTTTGGCTAGACTGAGTGGACAGTATGCCCTAGGGATTGATTCATTTATCTCTGTATGCTGTCCCTTTCCCCCCATAGGACTGGGTTACAAGCACACACTGAAACATCAGGTTTTTTACATGGACACTGGGAATCCAAACTCAGGTCCTCATGCTTGCTCAGCAAAAACTTCCTTTACCCACTAAGCTAGCTCTCCGAAAGCTTTGTATTAGCACGTATGAATTACATAATTTGTTTCATTTTGACACTTTTATACATTTTCATATTCACTTTCTCCCTCTTATCTACCTTCCATTCTCATTTGTCTCCTTCCTCTTTCCAGCTACTTACCATCTTTCTTCTACTGTCATGCTGACTTTTTATTTAAAGTTTAATTAGGTTTACTAGGTAAAGGGTTATGCACAGGAGTATAAGCAGCTTACCAGTGGACCCACAACTAAAGAAAATATCGCCCTGCCTCCAATACCCACTAACTGACTATGGATCCTTAGGGAAAGGTAGAACTATGTGAGGCCCTCCTGCAACCTTAGTGCCATTAAAACAAACAACAATAACAAAAAATCTCTTTAGTTTGTGTATATGTGCTTTTCCCACATATATGTCTGTGTATCATGTGTGTGTCTTATGCCCACAGAGGCCAGAAGAAGGCACCAGATACCCTGGAACTAGAGTTACAGGTGGTTGTGAGTGACCATGTCAGTTCTTTGAACAGAACCTAGCTCCTCTGCAAGAGCAACAGTGCTCTTAAGTGCTGAGCCATCTCTCCAGTCCTGTCCCTGTTGTTTTCGAAATAAATATTATTCAAGCTATTGGTAATAAACTCATCATTCTGTAATGCTATCATTACTACAAAGTAAGTAGCCTTGAAAATGGTGTGTACTATTTGTTTCTTCTTCTCATGAGACCTTAAATTAATTTTCCCTTGCCCTGAGAACTAGCCTTTGCATTTTATAAGCTTAGGAGAATCTTCAGTCAAATATCTGACATCTTGGTCAAAGCAGAAAATGATTAGAAATGAGCTGCACTAATCTGGATGTTCCATTTATTTTATAATTTCATTAATAAGCCAAACAAACCCACTGACTTTATTCACACAGAATAAAAGCAGCAAATGGAGAAGATAGCTCAGTGGGTAAAGGTGTTTGCTCTCAAGCCTGATGACCTGAATTCAATCCCCAGAACCTAGATGGTAAAGAGAACCAAGTTGCACAAATTGTCCTCTGGTTTCCACACATGCACCTTTGGTACACATAAATACGCACACCCAAATAAAATGCAGCTCAGGTTTTAAAACAAAGAAATTACACACAATTTAAGGAATTTGGGTGTAGCATTTTAGAATGATAATAATTATGTATGATAAGTACGGAAAAAAACTTGAGTTTGTTATAGGGACACTGTTTGTTTGTTTGTTTTTAAAGACATGGTCTCATTAAAGACAAGGTCTCATTGTGTATCCCTGGCTGACATGGAACTCAGATATCCACCGACCTCCACAGTGACTGCTGGGACAAAAAGTGTGTTCACCATGCTCAGATGGTTATGTTTTTCATTATAGATTATTTTTATGTGTATTGTGCATTACACATGTGCTGAAGAGGCTTCTGAAACCCCTAGAACTGGAGACATAGATAGCTGTTAGCTGCTGTGTTTCAGTTCAGTTCAGCTGAGACTGAAACTGTTCTCTTCAAGAGCAACAATAGCTCTTAGTCACTAAGCCAACTCTCTAGCTCCAATTTTTTTTGAAATACTTTTTTTTTTAATGTTTGTTTGTGTAAGCACATGTGTGTGGGTACATACGACATGCACAGGAAGTTGCATCGCTAAGTTATCCTCGGGAAGATGATTTACCTCCTTGGAGACAGCATCTCTCATTGTCTTGAATTTCACCAAATTAAGGCTAGACTGTCTAGCCAGTGAGTCCCAGGGATCTTCCCAAACTGTGATTACAACCACACACTGTGACAACTGTCATTCCTATGTGGGCTCTGAACATTAAACTCAGACTGTGCTTGCAAGGCAGGTGTCCTTTACAGTAGGGTGTTTTCTTAAAATAAGGTAATTTTTTATATAAATTCAAGATGGAAAACCAAAGGATAAGTGAAACACAACTCACGTTTGCACAGTTAGCTCAGTGTCAAATGTCAAAGTGGTCCCAGTGTTAACCAGGAACACATATAACTTCATGATGATCTTTCTGGAATCTGTGAGCTGTACCTCACACTCCAATGCAGTTCCTAAATGAAAAAACAAAGGGAGTAATTCAAGAATAATTTTTAATACCTTTATCACCAAGATGGAACAGTCCTACTATACAACAACAACAAAAAAATAAAATGTAGGTTGATTTTAAGATAAATGAATTGAACAATGAAGTCAACTCATTTTTTTTTTTAAATGAGACTAATGAGAAACGTAACAGTTCTACATCGGACAGTTGACTTATTTACAGGAAGAAAAAAGCCCATCACTAGAAAAACAATGTGTATAATTTTTCTTGCTTTCCATATTCAGAATAAAAAAAATAGGAACATGGAGGTATAGTTGAACAGAATAATTGATTTGTATACGAAAGGTTCTAGATTTAATCCTTGAAGATTAAAACAACATAAAAAGTGTGTGTGCATGTGTGTGCGCGTATGTGTGTGTTTGTGTGTATGTGTGTGTTTGTGTGTGTGTGTGTGTGTGTATGTGTGTGTGTAGGAAGAAGGTTTATATACTTGTGGTTTATATACTTGTAATTTCAGCAATCAGGAAGCTAAGGCAGGAAGATGGCTTTGAGTTCAAAGCCAGCCTGAGCTACACATTAATTAAGTTCCAGGCCAGCCTAGGAAGCATTGATTCTGATCTTAAAACAAATAAAAACTTAACCCTCAAAAGCACTGCTCCTCCTTCTTCCTATTTCAGGGTATAAATGAAACTACAAGTAGCTATTACTAGGCTGGGAAGATGGCTCAGCAGGTAAAAACACTTGCTGCTTAAGCAAAAGGATCTGAGTTCAAATCCCAAGCACTTTCTAAGAGCAGGGAAGGCCACGAGCAAGCTGATAATCCAAGCACTGTGAAAGAGACAGGAAGCTCACTGGGGCTTGTAGGCCACCAATCTAGTTCCAGGTCTAGGGACAGATCTTGTCTCAAGGGAATAAGGTAGAAGAGTAATAGAGCAGGACAACTGAGATCCTCCTCTGGCCTCCATGCCTGAATACAAGACCATACATATACACCATACACTGTCTGCACACACACCCAGAGACAGACAGATAGCAGCCATTAAAGAAATCACCCCTCTCCTAATTCCTTCCACTTGGTTGCTGCTTCCCCTGTATTCTACCTCCATTACAAGCCAGACTACTCTGCAAGAACCATTGCTCAATCCCCTTTCTACTCCCAAAAGCCAGAAGCCAGGGGTTGGTTGGACAGATAGATAGGTGGCTTAAGGGAGGATTTGTTGCTCTTGTAGGACTTGGGTTCAATTCCCAGAGCTCACATGGTAGTTCACAACTATATGTAATTCTAGTTCCAGAAGATCCAATGCTCTCTTCTTACTCGTTAAGGCATCAGGCACAGACATACATGCAAACAAACACTCATAACACAGAATATAAAAATAAAAATAAATACATTCTTGGAAACAAAACAAAAGATCACCCTCTACCACTAACTATAAACAAGATGGATCTTGAAATGAAAATATTTAAAACTATTCTGCCATTAACTTGTTCAATTTAAAAACTCATTTATGAAGGTTTCATAATCAATAAAATACCAAGACTGGACTTTAATACTTTTGGGTTTTGATTTTTTATTTTTTAACAAGTAGGAGGTAGAAATCCTATAGACAAATGAAAGTGATGAAATGAACTTCTCAGCCTGGGTCTGTTTATGTTCTTCCCTTATGAGTCATAAAATAAAATTTTCAGGTAAGAAAAGGCAAATCAAGGTTTTAAACCTCTGGTGTCAGTGGACCAAAACTGCAGTTCTGAAGGTGTGCACATGACTTACCGCCAGGTACTGTGAAGAGTATTACTGCTTTTCTTAGAAGATTACAAGTGGCTTATTTGTGTTTGCTTGATATTGACAACTGAGTGGCACTACTGGTGAATCTCAAAGAACTGGAAAAGACAAATTTCAGAGTCATTATAGAGAAATAATTCAATGTCAGAACAACATACAGTTAAGTGTTCTTTTTTCCTTTAAAACTGCCATCTACAATAATATTTCTCTACCTGGTCTGGTACCTTGGTATCTTTTCTCACCTGCATATTCACTGAATCCACAACTATGATGTAGACCCATAATGCTCCACTAAAGATAAAAGTCACCAAAACGAACTTCTACAACTGATATTCCTGCAGCCATCTTTCACATGTTAAATATAATGATCAGACAGGCATGGTAACAGGAATTTTTCAAGATCATGCTGAGATACACTAAAGAAGAGTCAAAGTAACCATGACAAGGAAGAGCCCAGGCTGTAGAGACAGGCAGGTTAGAGTTAGGAATACCTCATAATTTTTTTTAAAGATTTTAATTATTTTAGGTGGGTTTGTACACTTGGTTCACATGCCAAAGGCACTGAATCCCACTGAAGCTGTAATTGCAGGCATGGCAGCAGTTGAGCCATTCAAAAAGGGTGCTGGGAAAGAACTCTGCAGGAATAATACTCACTCTTTATGGAAGACCCATCTCTTTATGTACCCTCCTTACTTTAAGATATTTAGACATATTATTTAACCATTTCAGTACCTAGGGTGGGCTAGATGGCTCCAGAGTTACATAAGGCCACTTGTTGCCAAGCCAAGGTTGGATGGTGGAGAACCAACTCCCTCAAATTATCCTTTGACCTCCCACACATGAACTGTGGCTTGCACATACTCATATCCATCCATATACACACAAAACAAAAGTAAAAATTTTAAAGAATACCTAATAGCAGACAACCTCCATGAAATAAGCATCAGTTATCTCTGGCATCCCCACATCCTGGTTTTCATTAATCAACACCTACCCCTCCACTGCCTCAAGATGTAAGCAAAGCCTATGGTTCTAATCAATAAAATATAGCAAAAGGTAACAGGACAGTCTATGGTTATTAAAATTAAACCTTCCATCTTACAGTTTACTTCCTTTATTAACTTTGCTAAGTAAATGGCCATACAGACAGTTCTACACACACACACCACCCACACACCCCCGCCACACACAGGGCCCCTGGCTAATGGACAGCAGGAAGCCAGGAACCTCAGTCTGACAATTCTCAACGACACTACATGACTTTGAACAGACCTTTTCTCAGCTGCTCATCCTACAAGATACAAGTTCTAGATAAAATAATATATTTATGTTGCTTCAAATAAACTTGTTTATAGTAATTTTTTACTCAGCAAGAGATTAATACAGTACAACCGCATCAGATGTTATGAGAATAGGAAAGAAAAAATTAATGTAAGAGCACAGCATAAGGCAGATAATAATGTAGATCTCCAATGTATATGTTGAAATATCAGGCTTCCTTCCAGTATAGAACAGAATATGGCCTACTCCTATGGATGTAGATACTAATATTGCTGACTACCAACTCTTAAACCTAGCCCAAGTTTGAATGGTCTATAAAATCCCTCTTAAACTCAACATGTCCAATTTATTTCATACTATATCTTCAATCTGGTTTTGTAAAACTCAACTCTTAATTCGCTTTTCTTTTATTCACTCTCTGCTTATTGAATCTACATTTACCTAGTATATCACTATCTAGCGCTTCTAACAGGCACAAACATTAGCACATCTATCCATTAATTCTAACACTTAAATATTTATAGATTACCTACTCCTATTTACTGTAGTAAATCAGATTCTCCTTGTTTACAACCGAGTCTCAATCTGTCTCTGATTTCTTCATCTCTAATACACCATCTTCCACCATCTACCTTCAAAGATACCGGTTTACAAGGCCACAAAGCTATAATAGTGTATGTAGACTTCAATCAACAAACACTCAGGACACAGAGCAGGAGAACTGCAAATTACAGGGCAGCCTGGGGCACACAGGACCAAAGACAAAAGAGAAAGGATCCTTGATGTAAACACTAAGTGAATCCAGACTTTCCTGCTACGTAAACCTTATTACAATCAGTTGATAGCAGCAGCTACCATTCTTTAAGTATTACCACATCCTAGGAAGCTAGTCTATACTCTTTCCAATCTTGGGATTATAGGCAGTCTTTACCATGCCCAGTTTTCTATGTGTTTCTGTAAATACTTTCATTTGATCTTCAGGAAAAAATTTCACTATAAAGATCATAAGATCATATTGCTTTTTTTTTTTTTTTTTTTTTTTTTTTGGTTTTTCGAGACAGGGTTTCTCTGTGTAGCTTTGCGCCTTTCCTGGGACTCACTTGGTAGCCCAGACTGGCCTTGAACTCACAGAGATCCACCTGGCTCTGCCTCCTGAGTACTGGGATTAAAGGCGTGCGCCACCACCGCCTGGCCCATATTGCTATTTTATGGTAAGAAAACTAAGGAGTTAGTATCATAAGTTAATGAGTGCTGACTCAAAGTTACATAATCCAAGGCTTCCATTTTTTTGCCCTCAATAATTATGGTAGATATTAATGACAGCAAACTCCATATTACATATACTATATACATTACAATGTTTCTCATATATTTTCCACCTTTATTAAAAATGGGAGCTTTTCAAAGCAGACTTGAAACTGGCTTGGCCTAACATAAACATGTAACTTACCTACCTAACTGTTGCAGACAGCAAAGCTGGACAGGCTGAGCCACTTAAGTCTTACAAGACTTTGGGCTTGTAAATTGTTGAGACTGAGAAAGACTATGGGGACATTTGGAGTTGGATTAAAGGCATTTTGCATTATGATACAGTCATGAGCATATGGGGCCAGGGAATGGAATGTGGTGGAGTCTAAATGAGAAATGTCCCATAGGCTCACATATTTGAACACTTGGTCCCTGATTGGTGGTACTGTTTGGGGGATGTTCTAGAACTTTTAGGAGGTGTCAATGGATAACTTTGAGAATTTATAAGTTTGCCCCACTTCGAGGTTACTCTTGAAGATATGATCTCAGCTTCTGTTTGTCCATGCCTCACCATCATGATAGACTCTTGGCCCTCTGGAACTATAGACCAAAATTAACACTTTCATCTATAAGTTGTTTTGGGGCATGTTATTTCATCACAGGAACAGAAAAGTTAACACATTAACACTGACTAAAATGTACTTATAATAACAACTCTTTTGATGAATAAAGAAAAGAAAGTAGGAATTGCAAGTAGCTGTCAGCAAGTTAACATGTGGGTCTGTAAGTTAACAACGAACAAGGTCTCCTATAGGCTATCACATTGTGAAGAGAGAAAATATGTAATTGTTAGCATTTAAAAGATTCTGTAGTGAGGCCGGGCAGTGGTGGCCCATGCCTTTAATCCCAGCACTTGGGAGGCAGAGGCAGGCGGATCTTTGTGAGTTCGAGGCCAGCCTGGTCTACAAAGCGAGACCCAGGAAAGGCACAACGCTACACAGAGAAACCCTGTCTCGAAAAACCAATATTCTGTAGCATTATGAAGTCCATCATGGATTAGAACCACTTCCCTTCATTTAACCATTTTTCATATTATCACAAATGCTGCACAGTCAGCAATACTAATGCCTAACAAAGCATTCCCCCTCAAGACTACATTGTATTTACTTATTAACCCTCAGGGTTTAATTTTACAAAATATACTCACTTCTTGTATTTAGGATTATTTCTAAAAGACAGATTTTTTTTTTTCAGAAGTAAAACTGCTATACTAAAACACTCAATTTTTGTTGGTTTGTTGGATGTTGAGAAATGGTCTCACTATGCAGTCTAAACTAGCCCTAAGTGTGGCTCAAGCTTCAAGTGCTGGGATTACAGGAACAAACCACTATTCCTGACTTGAAACATTCAAGTAGTTTGTAGCTACTATAGTATGCTACACACTTGCTGCTTTTACCCATCAGGTAATATATCCTGTTTACAAGAATATTTATTCACTACTTTATATTTACATGCCATCTTTGACTGCCAATAAAGTTGTTACTCATTAACAGTTTCCCTACTAAACACATCAGGTGCTATATTAGACAGTGTATAACACTGCAATGACCAAGATAAGCTACTATGAATTTCAATCACCAGAACAAAACAGATAAATTCCACTGTACTTGTAAAATCCCATCTTAATTTTAGGCAAGGCTGCAGAGATACACACACACACACACACACACACACACACACACACACACACACACACCTTTACCTCATACTTTATACACATAGGTGAGAGGCATTTATTATTTAGCTCAAGTGTAACAGCTTCTCAAGATATGTTGAGAAGCGGGGCTGGAGAGATGGCTCAGAGGTTAAGAGTGCTAGGCTGCTCTTCCAGAGGTCCTGAGTTCAATTCCCAGCAACCACATGGTAGCTCACACCATCTGTAATGAGATCTGGTGCCCTTCTCTGGCCTGCAGGCACACATGCAGACAGAACACTATATATATAATAAATAAATAAATCTCTAATAAAAAGTTTAAAAAAAAAAAGATTGAGAAGCAACCCATGATCTACTCAGATATGGAAGTCTATGTTTTCATGCACTGTTTTACAGCTCTAAGACTAGTGCTTTGAGGAGGTGGATCAGAGATAACTGCTCTGAATTCCAAGACCAGCAGCTTTACTCAGAAGCTCCCTATTGAATCTGCACCCTCATCATTCTCTACATGCCCATAAACTGCAGCTGACAAAGTCCTGCCCAAGAACAACAGAGAGAAACCAAGTCACATAATAAGGCTCCACCCATATGTGTAGTCTAAAAACTGTCAGTGCATGTTTTTGGCCACAAATGCTTTTAATTATCCACACATCCAAGAATGTGGTACATAAAATTAGCAATCATTGCTCTCACCAAGACTGTTACAATCACTATGCTAAATAGCTTTATATACACTGTCTCTATGCTAAATAGCTTTATATACACTGCCTCATTTATCACATTTAAGACAATATTATTGTTGTTTCTATTTGCAAATGAAAAAAGATTCAGAAGTTACCTGGCCTGCTTAGAGTTAGAAATGCAGCAAATAAAAATCCTAGGGACTGAACCAAAGTGAGTTTGCTACATAATTTCAATCAAAAAATAGCAGCCAATACTGGGAAAATTGGCACTCATGTACTTGCAATCCCAGCACTATAAGGTCCCATGATCAATATCTAATGCTATTAAAAAAACAAAAACAAAACCCAAAAACAATAACAAGAAAAGCCCCAAAACAAACAATGTTTTCAGAGGGGGAGGGGGACACAGACAGGGCTGGAAATGTAGCTCAGTAGTAGGGTATTTGCCCAAGGTCCTGGTTCAACCACAGAGTGATGGGGGAAGATTAATCTGGAAATGATAGTATCAACAGGGCATATAATCCTTTCCAGGATGTATTTCTCACAGTGTCAACAAAAGCAGGGCAGCAAAAACAGCCTTATGCACCCACAGTACCTGCTGCTGTGAAGAAGCAATCTTATCTGAAAAGGTATGATCTCTGATCTGGACATCTACCAAATCATCTTCAGGCTCCTGCAATTTCACAGTGAATAGGCTTCAAGTAACCAATATTTCTAAAGGAACTGAAGACATTGTGCTGTTGGATGTCCTTCTGTATGGTGTGAATATGTGTTGCTATGATTGGTAAATAAAGAAGCTGCTCTGGCCTATGGTGAGTCAGGTTATAGCCAGGTAGGAAATCCAAGAGAGAGACAGGAAGTTTTGGTGAGGGAGATGCCAAATTGTCATCCAAGTTTGTAAGGTAATGGGACGCAGGTAAAGCCACAGAACACATGGTGATACATAGATTAATAGTTATGGGTTGTGTTAGGCTATAAGAGCTAGCTAGCAAGAAGCCTGCTGTATACTATACCGTTTGTAAATAATATTAAGACTCTGAATGATTATTTTAGAAGCAGCTGCAGGACTGCAGGTGAGAGAGATTTGTCCTGACTGCGGGCTGGGCAGGACATAGGAAATCTTCCAGCTACAACTTTGTGACACCAGAAGGTACTACAGGATAGAGACAACAGCCAGTGACTCTCAGTCTCAAGCCTTTCCAGATCCTAATCTCCATTTAAACTATGTGAGTGTGGAGGTAAGTCACATGGCAGACAAGCAACCACAGAACAAGGTAGCAAGCTTTACAAGAGTTGGTGTCAAAATGCTAGGGGGAAAGCATGCTTTAAAAAAAAAACAGAAAAGAAGAGAAGGGAAAGTTAAGGTTTCTGAGTAATTCGGAAAAGTGTGCAGGCAGACTTCTGAAGCTGCCAGGCCACAGCTCTGTAAGTCACAGCCTAATTTTAATTTGCATCCTTTGCTACAGTAAAAGTTGTAATTACATATAGTGTTCTCTTAGTTTATGAGCTATTCCACATAAGCGTAGTTAGTCTCCAGAGGAAAGGCAGTCTTCAGTGCCTTTTCTAACTCTAGAAAACTCACTGAACATTCACATGGTGGTTTCTAAAGGGGCTATTAAAAGGGGCTGAATTTAAAAGTCTAAAGCAGAAAATGAACCAATCACATATGCTTAGAACATCTAAATGCACCATAGGGCAAGAAAAACTAATAAGGCCATGCTAAAAGGACAAAGAAACCAACATTATAATGGCTTTCATTGGCACGGTTTAATCATTAAAAAAATGATTGAAAAACTGAGTAACCTCAAATCCATAAAAACTCGTGTGTTTCTAACAATACCTTAAAAAACAAACAAACAAACACCCTGGGGCTAGTGAGGTAGCCAAGCAGATAAAGATACTTGCCACCAAACCCGACAACACAAGATCAATCCCAGGATCAACATGGTGGAGAGAGAATCAACTCCCACAAGTTGTCTTCTGATTCCCACAGACATTAAGCTGTGTGTCCTCTGACCATATACACGAAATAAATAATGTAATTTAAAAATGAAAATAAATAAAAATAAATAAATAAAAATCTTGGTAAACTAGTTTCAGAGCCCATAATAAAAGCTAGAGAAATTGGGCGGTGGTGGCGCATGCCTTTAATCCCAGCACTTGGGAGGCAGAGGCAAGTGGATCTCTGTGAGTTTGAGGCCAGCCTGGTCTATAGAGCGAGATCCAGGACAGGGACCAAAACTACACAGAGAAACCCTGTCTCAAAAAACAAAACAAAAAAACCTAGAGAAAGAAAAATTAAACTTTTACCTTTTCTTACATGAACTGTGCTTCAGGATAACCCACTAGCTGATAACACCCAGAATACTTACCTAGAAAAACACCAACAATGGTGCAGATGAAATACAGGGATAGTCATTTCGCACTAAAGTAACAGATCTACAATCAACATGGTTCAATCTCTGGAACTATGTAAAGGTAGGGGAGAACCAACTCCAAAGTTGTCCTTACACTTCTACACACTTGGACTGTGGCATGTAAATGCAATACATACATAAATGAATTAATTAAAACAATCAGGGAAAATTCTGACAGATTCTTCTAATGGGCAAGGAAGGTTGAAAGATATGACTTTCAGAGACCACTCGGCACTCACTCTAAGCAGGGCATACTAAAGTAAGCATCTCAAATGATTTAACTGGATACAGTTCTAGTTTCTTGCCTACTCCACAAAATTAAGATTCCACACCTATCAGCCATACAGTAAATGCAGAGTAGATTAAAAACTAATCATTGTAAGAAAACAATCAACAGAATACAAAACGATGACCATTCCCTAGGACATCAACCTAGGTTCTTCAACAAATTGTTTCCAAAATAAAAGAAAGCTTTTAATAAGTAAAAATAAATTAAAAAACAATAAATGCATGTATAGATCTGTTTGGGGGTAAGGAGAGAGGCTAAAACAATCAAAGCAACTAATAAAAGCCAATTTTTAGATAAATATAAAAACCCAAGTCTGAGCTAGGTATTAAAGAATTTCAAGTTGGAAGTTTGTCACCATGGAATTCTTGCCCAGGGTGCATGGAGTCTTTTGTTTGATTCCCAGCACAAACCTCCATCATCCAAAAAAATGTTAAAAATTTTGTTAGACTGAAGGCTAGCGAGGATGCTTAGGGGTTAAGAGCTCCTACTGCTGCTCTTCCAGGGGACCTGAGCTCAGTTCCCAGCACCACATTGGGTGGTGGCTCCTAACTCAAGCTCTTGAGGAAACAACTGCCTCTGTCGTCCATAAGCATCAGCATGCATACCCAATACACATTTAATTAAAATAGTAATTATAAACCCGCTTTTGTTTGGTTGATAATGGCAGGCACAGTAGTTAGGACAAAATAAGCTCTCAAAAACTAATATGTAAAATGATACTTGACTTAAAATATTGCCTAATGAAAACAAATGATGAAAAAAAGAAACAAGAAAGGTTAGCAGAAATGAATTTTGTTGAAATGTAGATATATTTAATGTTGAATGGTACTCCCCAACAAGTGAAAAAGATACAGAAGGTTCACTAAGTATACTAACTTTGTGCATTTTCAAATTTCCACAATAAAACATAAAAGGAGAAAATAATTTTAATCATATTCAACATTTACAATGAAGGGATCAATATTATAAGTAATTAAAACCTTTAGAAAGCAATTAGTATTTGTAAGGGTAAACAAAGATCTTATAAATTCAGATTTTCCTTAACCCAGTAATAATACTATTTCTAGTATTTTTTAAACTGCATCAATAGAAATACCAGGATTAACAAGCACAAAGCCAAGAAAACCTACAATGCCAGATATTGAATTTCTATTATACTGTCCTTTGAACGCACCAGAATGAGCGTTGCTACCCATGCGGACCCATGCTAAGAAAATTATGGCCAGGCATGGGGGTGCTTGCCTTTAATCTCAGCAAATTCTCTTCAAGTTCAAGGCCAATCTGGCCTACATAGTGAGTTCTAGGACATCTAGGGATACACAAAGACCCTGTTCTCAATCCCTCCCTGCAAAAGGAAACAATTTTCCAATGTGTTTAAGTATATAAAAGATACTTTACCATTATCATTAATAATAAATGAGCAGTTATTCATTCTTCCAGTGTAAATATTGTAGAAAAACACGGGAATAGTTTTTAGTAAGGCTAATAATGCTGTAAAAGAACAATACACATAACATAAACACAGACAGGTGTGATGACTCATGCCTACAATCTCATCACTGGGTAGACTGAAGCAAGAGAACTGCTGTAAGTCTCCTGCCATCCCCCAATAAATAACATAATCACAGATGTGTAGAGAAATGTTGAGGGAGTGTTTAGAGAGAAAATAATGCAAATATGACATGTACCTCTACGTACTGGATTAGCAATGGTCTTATAAAACAGTACAGTCCGCTTCTACAGAAATATTTCTTCCTGGTTTACATTTTTTTTGTTGTTTATTTTGAGATAGGATCTGATCTTGAACTTGTGATCTCTCCCTGCCTCAGCCCGAGAAAAGCTGTAATTACAGAAATGTACCACTATGCCTGCTACCTCCCTGGTTATAATTTGTCCCCCAAAAGACATAAAAACAACTGACTGGTAAGGAACAAGGTTAACATATTTGGTTCAAATCCCTCTTCTGCCATTGCCAAGCTGGACAATGAGGAAAGTATTTTGAGTTCCAGCCCTCTTCTCAAAATCAGGTAATATATTCCTTGTAGTGCCAAAAAAGAAGATAAAGTCTAGCTAAAACAAGGTGGAAACTGAAAGAAGCTACTGAGGCACAGTCTATAGCCAGGTTTTTGTTTCTCATTTGTGTTTAATTTTTTTTTAAAAAAAGCAATAATAATAATAATAATAATAATAATAATTGTGACATAAAAGCAAAGCTTACAAAAAGTTCCAGGTTCCTACCCTTACCTACAGGACAAAAAATGATATCAGTAGAAGTTTTCATCAATAAATTGGCCTGTTTACTTGTTTTTTCATATAACTAAAGGAATGATTTCTCAAAAGCAAACGCATCTACTAAAAGCCCACTGGAATGAACTGGGTCTACATGAACCAGCACAGTGTCTGTTCTTTAGGTGTATATATTAAATATGTGCTACATGATACCCCCTGTTGTTTGTAATAGAAAAAAAAAACTAATTCTTCCCCACACTTACTGGCCATCTTTACTCATGCTAATGTACAGAACACTCTGAAAGCCAGGCATGGTGATACATGCCTTTAGTTACAGCAGAGGCAGGTAGATTGCCATGAATTGGAGGACAGCTTGGTCTAAGTAGTAAGACAGTGAGTTCCAGGCTAGCTAGAACTACACAGGAAGACCCTGTCTCAAAATAAACATCTTTCAATCCTTTAAAATTGAACTCACAAGTTTTCTTTCCTGGAAGATCTCAAGGAGAATCAACATGTTCTTAAATCATGTATCAGTTCTTAGCAAATCATCTGTAGCCAATTCATGAACATAAGCAGAAATACAAATACCTAGTAATGTCTAATAGAAAGGGGCTGTCACCACCCTGTATCCAAGGCAATGTTTGAAAAATAAAAACACTTTATAAAAACAAACAGTAGTAATTGAAATAAAAATACCAGCCTCCTATAAGCATATATGTACAGAAATATACAAATCAAATTTCCACTGTGCATCAACACCCAGCCAACCTAAGAGGTATTCAAGATGCTCTTATTCTCAGATAATACCCAGTCTTCTAGTTTACACACACACATACACACGAGAGAGAGAGCGAGAGCGAGAGCGAGAGCGAGAGCGAGAGCGAGAGCGAGAGCGAGAGCGAGAGCGAGAGAGAGAGAGAGAGAGAGAGAGAGAGAGAGAGAGAGAGAGAGAGAGAATGAATATGAGAATAATTTTGACTGGTTGGTACCTACCTACTCAAGAGTCTATAAGGTAAAATATGTGTGTCCTCAAGCCAGCTGTAGGGAAGCAGACAAAACTCTGACTATGATTGAAGTGGTGTATCATCTTTGGTTTACAAAAAAAAAAATGTGGAGGAGGCCAGCTCTGTGGCAGTAACACTCTGAGGGGACTAGGTGTATAAGTCTTCTGTCACAGTCAGATCAGGATTA
Organism: Peromyscus leucopus; assembly: GCF_004664715.2. Classification (NCBI taxonomy): domain Eukaryota; kingdom Metazoa; phylum Chordata; class Mammalia; order Rodentia; family Cricetidae; genus Peromyscus; species Peromyscus leucopus. Next base: position 30,764,246 of record NC_051064.1, on the reverse strand, counting down.
CTCAGCTTCTGTCACAGACATTCTCTTCTATCATACAATCTCTTCCTAAAGCTGCCATATTCACAGACCCCTTCTCTCTGCCTTGGTGCTCACACCACCAAGTCTTTTAAAAACTATTTCTGGGCTGGATGTGTAGTGCAATGGTAGGTAGTTTACCTAACATGTTCAAGGCCTTGAGTTCACACTCCAGCACCAAACAGACAAGCTGTCTCTATCTCACCTGCTATTTCAACCCCAGATGCTATGCTTTAGGTGGCCATGACATAGCTTCAGAAAACCACAGTTGTGTCTGGTAATGGAAAGGTTTTACTTCAATCCCCCTGCCCCACAGTTTAGACAAGGCACAATATGGGAAATACAATATTCTGTGTAAGCAAGACAGAAGTTTGTTGTCTTTAACTACCATCCATTTAGTAGGTGAAAAATGAAGCTTATTAGAAGAATACTTGCCCAGCATGCACAAGGCCCTTACTTCAATCCTTAACACCACCATTAAAAAAAAAAAAAAAAAAAAAATTTACTTGTTGTGCTTAATACTGTCTTATTAAAATCTTACAAAGATCAATGTTGTACAATCTAACTCAAAGTTATAAAAATCACTGAAATGTTTCCTCTCCAGCAGGTCCCTGAAGTAAATACCTTTTTAAGAGGGTCTGGGAAGAGAGAAAATGTCCTTATCAATACACTGTTGTGGAATAGTCCTTTTGTTCACTATGAAGATTTGAAAAAGGGGGAAATGCGGCCAGGTGATAGTGGCACACACCTTTAATCCCAGCACTCGGAAGGCAGAGCCAGGCAGATTTGTGAGTTTGAGGCCAGCCTGGTCTACAGAGCAAGATCCAGGACAGGCACCAAAACTACACTGAGAAATTCTGTCTCAAACCCCAACCCCCAAAGAACCCCCCCCCCAAAAAAAAAAACAGAAAAAAGGGTAAATGTGTGGACATTCCTCTACACTGTGTAAATATATATATATCACTGTGTGTAAATATATATATATCACTGTGATTGGTTTAATAAAGAAGCTGATTGGCCAATAGCTGAACAGCATAAAATTAAGCAGGAGAGTAAAACTGAGAATGATGGGAAGAAAAAGGGCGGAGTCAGGAGTCTTGAACAGACACTGAGAGAAGCAAGATGGACATGCTGTACTGAGAAAAGGTACCAAGCCACATGGCAAAACACAGGTAAGAAATATAAATTAATGTAAAATGTAAGAGTTAGCTAGGAACAAGCTTGAGTTATTGGTCGAGCATTTATAATTCATAAAGTCTGTGTCGGTTATTTGGGAGCGGCTCGCAGGATAGAAATTTACACTGACAATACATATCTGTTAAATTTCTATTTTTTTAAAAAAAATAAATTTCTAACTCTCAATATATAAATGGGGGGCTGGAGAGATGGCTCAGAGGTTAAGAGCATTGGCTGCTCTTCCAGAGGTCCTGAGTTCAATTCCCTGCAACCACATGGTGGCTCACAACCATCTATGAGATCTGGTGCCCTCTTTTGGTGTGCGGACAGAACACTATATGTAATAGATAAATCTTTATATATATATATATAAATTTATATATATATATATATATATATAAATGAGGATGCTAATAATGGCCACTTCATATAGATATTACAGAAAAGAAGTAAAGTTTCAGTAAAAGATATTTTGTACAAAACCACCTTCACAGTAACTACCAAAAATGTTTTATAGAGGCAAAAAAAAAAAAAGAGTGGTCTAAAATACTCACCCCAAAGCACCTGCTGAGTTCCATTCTATTCTCATCTAGTCTTCACTTACTATTGTATACCTGAACCTGACAATACTAATAGCAGGAAACCACCAACAGAACATGCTTGAGTCCTGTTTTAATGCCATACTACTCCAAACCAAAACCAGCGTCATTAAATCTACTCAAATACATATCTTTAGATGGACATTCCACCAGTACCCGCATGGCTCCCTACTGATGGGAGACGAATAAGCCCTGGTTCCTCGAGCCTTTACTCATGTCAGTCTATGCTTCTGTTTTATAGTCAACTCACCAACATCCTGGCAGTCTTTGCAGTCAATAGTCTGTTTCATAACCACTTACAGTCCAAACTTCAGATTCTAACAGTCCCATCTGTATCCCAGCATAAATGGTCTGCTATACCTTTTTTACTGCTGCCAAGTACCTTACATTGCCCAAATTGTATAGTAAATGATAGTAGAAAATTTGTTTGGTAAACTTTGTTTGTTTGTTTGTTTGAAATAAGGTCTTACCTTGAAACACAGGCCAGCCTCGAACTTATAATCCTCCTTGCCTCTACCTTGCAAGTGGTAGGATAACAGATGATAGCTACCATACTTGGTTAATACTGTTCTTTAAATACTACAGTAATATCCAACATACACAATAGACAGTCAATGATTTTTGAGGCATAAATGATGTGAGGACTAAGTATCCCAACTATGAAATAAAAAACCCAAATGGCTCAAAGAGCATTCACAGAATATTATTTGTCAAAATAAGATGATCCAAAGTTAAATTGTCTTTTTTTTGTGAGTCTGTTTAAAGTGGACATGGTGGCATATGTCTCTAATCTCAGTACCCAAGAAGCAGGTGCAGGAGGACAGCTAGAAGTCTGTTCCAGGCCAGCCAGAACCACACAATTCCAAGCAAGCCAGACACTAATTTCAAAGTAAGACAAAAACATTCCTTTTTAAGTATCACTGGAGGGCTGGAGAGATGGCTCAGAGGTTAAGAGCACTGACTGCTCTTCCAGAGGTCCCGAGTTCAATTCCCAGCAACCACGTGGTGGCTCACAACCACCTATAATGAGATCTGGTGCCCTCTTCTGGCCTACAGGGACACATGCAAGCAGAACACTATACATAATAAATAAATCTTTAAAAAAAAAAATTATCACTGGAGAGATGGTTCAGCAGTTTAGAGCACTGGCTGCTCTTGTTGAAGACCTGTGTTTGATTGCCAGCACCCACACTGAGGCTCTTAACTGTCTTTAATCCCAGTTCCTGGGGATTCTTCTGGCCTCCAAGGGGACCAGACACTCAAATGGCTGGTGCACAGACATACAAGCAGGCAAAATACCCTTACACATTAAAACACACACACACACACAAACACACACACACACACACACACACACACACACACACACACACACAAGAACCAAGTAACCCAGCACATATATAATTACAGTCCTGGTTTAGTAAGCTACCCAGTTTTTCCAAATCTATGGCTTTTTGCAAAAGTCAAGAAGTATATGAGATCACTTATCCAATGTTCTAAAAACTACTATGTAGTCAGACTATGCACAAAGCCCAGTCCTTATGTAGTCATTCAACAAATTATCTTTTAAAATCTCACCATATAAGATGACTAAATATCAAGAAGGGAAGTATGAAAAGGCTACCCTAAAAAAGAACAGACAAGAATAAAGAATCCATACAAAGAAGCATGATTAAAAAAAAAAAATTAAAAATGGCAACTGTCTGCCTCCTGCTTATGGACCAGAATGTAAACTCCAATGCCATGTTTACCTGCCAGCTGCCATGCTTCCTGTCACGATGGTCATAGACTCACCTTCTCAGACTGTGAGCCCACCGTAAACTTTTTCTTCTATAAACAACAAAACCCTGTATATATAAAACTCAAGTTCCAACTAGAAACTAAGTTGACCCTCACTAAGCACACTACTAAAACTTAAGCTGTAGCAGGAATCTTAAAAGTACTTATTAATAAAATCAAACCCGAGGCCAGTTATGTGCTTAATCAGTCACATGCTTAACCAGCCAAATGCTTAACCAGCCAAATGCCTCTAGTTTCTGGTCCTCAAGCCTTATATACCTTTCTGCTTTCTACCATCACTCCCTAGGATTTAAGGCTTGCTTCCTGGGATTAAAGGCGTGAGTCACCATACCTGGCTGTTTCCAATGTAGCCTTGAACTCACAGAGATCCCAGATGGATTTCTGCCTCTGGAATGCTATCACTGCCTAACTAGTGGCTTTTCTGTTCTCTGACCCCAGATAAGTTTATTAAGGTACACAATATTTTGGGGAACAAAATACCACCACATCTCCTCTCTTTTTGTCTAAAATTAAAGAAAGCTTATAACTAATACAAGAAAAACTACCTAATAAGTATATACAATATATACAGACAAAAATTACATTAATGATGTCTAGTCCATTAACATTTGACAGATTCAGATAAAAACTCCATTATATATATTAACAATGTCCAGTCCAGTAACATCTGATAAACTCAGACCAAAAAATTTTCATTACTTATCTTATTTAAAACTAGTAGTTCCTTTTTAAAAGTAGATTCCATAATCTCCCTTTTTATTTTATCATATCCATATTCTCTTTTTTCTTTTCATAATACATTCAGTAGTCTACCTTTTGTCATTTTTATATCTTCCCCTTTTTCTTCAGTGTAGATTCAATGATCTATCTCATATCTTATTCTCTTTTTCTTTTTGCTTTCTAGCGGTGAAGATATCTTTAGGGAATCTTGAAAAGAAAATTTTTGGGTTAATTGTCAAGTCCTGTATCATTTGTCCAGTCTCTGCATAAAAGGAAAGTTCAGGGCTTGTTTCAAGTCCTTGTTCAAGTAGTCTGTCAGGTTGGATCATCTCAGCTAGCCATCTCAAAATTGTCCTAAGCAGTTTGTAGTCCTAAGTAGATCTTTCCGTGGTGTTAATCAGCTTAATGGCTTTACCATAGTCCTTTTGAAGATTTCAAAGTTGCTGTTAGGTGTGGTCATGGTTCCATGCAGACTTTGTGTGTGTGTGTGTGTGTGTGTGTGTGTGTGTGTGTGTGTGTGTGTGTGTGTGTGTGTGTGTCTCCTCTGTGGTTTGGAGCAATCACAGTCTGATAAATGTCTGTCTCTCGGAACCATGAACATTCTTCCCTAGAACAGAAAATCTTCACAGCAATTTTTCCCCACCATTTGTCTTGCCAAAATTTTCCAAACTGACCTTTGCCGATGCTTTCTTGTAATATGATGGCCCTGGCAATTCTTCTCTGAACCAGCAGCAGTAAACCCTTCATCCCAGGTAACAGCCTCACCGAAGTCACCAACATGATGAGAAGGAGCTGGCAACGTGGAGCAGTAGCCACTGCTTCCATGGTCCCACCACTGTTTGTGGCTCAGTCTGGGCCGAAGCTTCTCCCAAGCCTCCTAGGCCGTCGTCAAACTCGGAATCCTACTGCCTCTGCCTCCTTCAGCAAATCCTACTGGCGTGTGCCACCACAACCGGCTGAGTGTAACGTGGGTCTGAGCTGGGGCTCACAAGGCCACAGGCAAACAGCTTTTTCATGAATTCGTAACACGAACGTTGGGCGCCAGATGTAGCAGGAATCTTAAAAGTTCTTATTAATAAAATCAAACCTGAGGCGAGTTATTGGGGTCCATGCTGGTAGATCAGAGAGACAGAACAAGCCACAGCTATCTCACCTCGCCGGATCCTCAGCTGGTTTTGTCTCCTCAGACTGGAGGCCTCTGAGTCCTCATCTGGAATGGGTCTCAGCTGAATTACTGCTCAAAAGCCTGAATGCTTAACCAGTCAAAATGCTTAACCAGCCAAATGCCTCTAGTTTCTGGTCCTCAAGCCTTATATACCTTTCTGCTTTCTACCATCACTCCCTAGGATTAAAGGCTTGCTTCCTGGGATTAAAGGCGTCAGTCACCATGCCTGGCTGTTTCCAATGTAGCCTTGAACTCACAGAGATCCCAGATGGATTTCTGCCTCTGGAATGCTATCACTGCCTAACTAGTGGCTTTTCTGTTCTCTGACCCCAGATAAGTTTATTAAGGTACACAATATTTTGGGGAACACAATACCACCACATTAAGCTTACACAACTAATTGCTTAAACAATTCTAGGCAAGTAAAATGGCTCAGAAAGACATCTGTAGCCACACTTATCAAGAGCTCAGCACCGACCCACATGGTAAGAGAGAAAGTACTGTCTCTTTCCTCTAACATCCACACAACAGCCCAACACACACAAATCAATAAACAAACAAAAGAACTAAGAGTCAGTCTTCTTAGCAACATAACTTTGGGACTGGTCATTATATACATTTCCCCTTGTGTAAAATATTTTAAACTCCATGATTTGCTTATATGATCTAAACTTGTTTGTTGCATTTAATTTTCAGTATTAGGATAAAAACTAACTGTGGCTTTATACACAACACAGTATTTTAGTATTACAGTCATTTTTATTCTTTATTCTTGAAGAACTGATCCCATGGATACACAAATCTATACACCCAAATCTGCAGTGCCAAGACCTTATCTAAATGGGGTAGTGTTCACCTAACACATAGGCTCCTATGTGTTTTAATCTACTACAGTGTCTAAATGTCTATAAATACTTGTTAGAATGAATTGCTGAGAAAATTATAACTGGAAAATTTTGTACATGTACAGGAATTACACAATTACTTGCCTACTACTTTCTATCTGAGGCTCTAGACTCTCAGTACTCTTGCCTTGGCCCGAGCTCTGGGAGTTCAAGTATGCACCACGATACCTACTCATAATTTTTTTAAGACTTATTTATTTTTATTTTATGTGTATAGGTGTTTTGCTTGCATGTATGTGAATGCATCATATGCATGCCTAGTGCCTGCAGAAGGCAGCTCTGTTGGATCCCCTGGAAATGGAATCACAGATGGCTATGAACCTCCTTGTGGATGCTAAGAATCAAACCTGGGTCCTCTGGATAACACAAGTGTTCTTACTGCCAAGCCATCTCTTCATTGCCTCACCTACCCATTCCTATTATTTTTTGACCACCTGCCTAAGTATTGTAATTAGTTTCTGTTCAATAAGACAAAACAGTACATATTTTATTGATACAATACTGTAGAGAAATATCAAAACATGTCAGTCATGCTTACTAGTATAAAAAAATACACAAAAACAGAATTTCAATTGGAGGAGAAAAGATGAATTTTTTTCAAATGGTAGTATTATGTTGTGGGATATTTGTACACTGTGTGAAAATGTATTGCTATGATTGGTGTATTAAAAAGCTGAATGCTTATACCCAAGGATTGCTCAATCATACCACAAAGATACATGCTCAACTATGTTCACAGCAGCACTATTCGTAATAGCCAGAACCTAGAAACAATCTAGATGCCTGTCAATTGAAGAATGGATTAAGAAAATGTGGCATATATACACAATGGAGTACTACCCAGCAGAAAAAAAACGACAGCATGAAATTTGCAGGCAAATGGATGGAACTAGAAAATATCATCCTGAGTGAGGTAACCCAAACCCAGAAGGACAAACATGGTATGTACTCACTCATAAGTGGATACGAGATATAAAGCAAAGAACAATCAGACTGCAACACACAACCAGGGAGGCTACATAGCAGGAGGGACCCTAGGATGACTGGCTTATAGTAAGTTTTGGGTTTACTCAATCACTGGGCAAGCCTCAGTGAAACATTTCACTATTAGGATAAGAATTTATACTGTGGGCTGGAGAGATGGCTCAGCCGTTAAAGGCTAGGCTCACAACCAAAAATATAAGAATTTATACTGTACCAAGCTGATAACAGAAAAATAAATACATAAATAAAAATGAAAAAAAAAAAAGCCTGTCAAGTGCCAATTTACAAAAGAGAGAACAGGTAATAGGATCTAATTTAAATTTCATAAAGATTATTCACAATTGGGCTGGAGAGATGGCTCAGAGGTTAAGAGCACTGGCTGCTCTTCCAGAGGTCCTGAGTTCAATTCCCAGCAACCACATGGTGGCTCACAACCATCCATAATAAAATCTGCTGCCCTCTTCTGTTTGTGCAGACGGAACACTGTACATAATAAATAAATCTTTATTAAAAAAAAAAAGAGTATTCAAAAAAAAAAAACAAAAACCAAAAAGCTGAATGCCCAGAGTCCATTTCAGCATCTGAGCTGCCCACTCAAATAACCCTATAAAACCTAAAAGCTGTTGCAGCCAGCACTGTCCTCTGCTAATCCGAACCACCTTTCATTTGCATTAAGACCTCTCCCTTCTTTCCACAGAGGTTGACTGTGTTCAGTGGTTTCTAGCTGGGCTTACTTAAAAGTTCCAGGACAGCCAGAGCTACATACAGACCGTGTCTCAAAAAAATAAAACAACAAAAAAGACATTGTGAAATTTACAGGGAAATGGATAGAAGTGGAAAGGATTATATTGAGGTGATCCAGGCTCAGAAAGACAAAGGCTGAATGATCTCTCTCAGAGGCAGAGTGCGGCTTCTAAATGTTACTTATATTTATTTATGGCGGGGAGATAGTGTATGGGGCCAGGAAACCAGAAGGGAGACCAAGGGAGGGCAATAAAGGCTTTGGGGTGTGATATACCATATGGGATGTGAAAGTGGAAATGGGAATACCAGGGGTGGAAGGGTTTAATGGGGGAGTCCCCCAGGGAGATGGGAGAGGAGGGGGCTGGTAGCAGGGGGTGGGGGTCAACTAAAGCTAAATATATATTTTTTAATGCCACAAGAAAACTGGCAACTTTGTAAGGTAATTTAAAAATTTAAAAACTATTAAAACAAAACAAAAAAGTACTTTTAAGACAGAAAAAAAAAAAGCTGAATGCCCAATAGCTAGGAAGGAGGTATAGGTGGGACTTCTAGGAAGAGAGAGAGGAAATAGATGAATCTAGTACTCTCGACAGAGACCAAGGGAACTCTAAAAAGTCAGACATATGACAGATCAGAGGTAACCGATCCATGCAACAGAAAATAGATTAAAATAAATGGGTTAACTTAAGTTATAAGAGGTAGTGGGACAAACCTAAGCTAAGGCTGAGCTTTCATAATTAATAAGTCTCTGTCATTATTTGTGAACTGGTGGACCAAAGAAAAATCTGTTAACATTATGATGATGTAGCACCTGTATGACCCGAGCACTCAGGAGCCTAAATATCCTGGAGTATGGTGATGTCCTGAACTGTATGGCCAAACCATATCTCAAAAGAAAAATAGTAAGAAAAATGGCATAAGGAAAATAAACTCTGGATGTGCATACTAAGAAATGAGAACTAAGACAACCACAAGACACCATTTTTAGCATTCAGAATACCACTAATGATGGGAATAACTTATTAAATGTTGAAAAGGTAACAGTTTACCCAATGGCTCTTTTCCTCTTCCTTTTTCCTTCCTAACCTTCTCTTTCCCCTCCCCTTCTCTTCCCTTTCTGTCCTGAGACAAAAAAAAAAAAAAAAAAAAGCCGGGCGGTGGTGGTGCACGCCTTTAATCCCAGCACTCAGGAGGCAGAGGGAGGTGGATCTCTGTGAGTTCAAGGCCAGCCTGGGCTACCAAGTTAGTCCCAGGAAAGGCGCAAAGCTACACAGAGAAACACTGTCTTGGAGAAAAAAAAAAAAGTTTGATGTAGCCCAGGGAGCCTGAAACTTCCTAGGTAGCAGAGGCTGACTTGAAAGATCCTCCTGTCTCAGTGGTATGTACCACTCACCATACCCGCTTCTAATGGCACATTTCTGACAGGAATATGTTGGTGGAACTCTTAAGAAGATAATCTGCAGCGTGTACTAAAAATATACAGACTAAGAATTGTTTGTCTGGGCCGGGTGATGGTGGCACACACCTCTGATCCTAGCATTTGGGAGACAGAGGCAGGCGAATCTTTGAGTTCAAGGACAGCCTGGTCTACAGACCAAATTCCAGGATAGCCAGGGCTACACAGAGAAATATTGTCTAAAAAACAAAACAAAAAAGTTTGTCTGTTTTTAGATAGAGTCTCTTGTAACTCGGGATAACCTCAATCTCAATTCTGATCCTCCTGACTCTACCAAGGATTGGTATTAAGTGTATGCCATTACTCCTGGGTTTTGTTTTTTGAGACAGGGTCTCTATGTAGCCCTAGCTGTCCTGGAGTTCACTATGTAGACTGTATATAGCACTGTTCTATCTTGGCTCCCCTAAATGGTCACTCATATTTATTCCTTTAATTGTTATCTATAGGGAGACAGAAGAATAACCACATATGAGTCAGAAATCCTATAGTCAAGCCCTGTCCTACACTGTGACCTTGACTGGCTTCATCTACCAATTTTCTAATTTTCTTTCATTTGAGAGAGACAGAGAGAGAGAGAGAGAGAGAGAGAGAGAGAGAGAGAGAGAGAGAGAGAGAGAGAGAGAGAAGAACATCTATTTCCCCAAGGCAGTTTTGAGGAGCTAAAGAATAATCTTCATAGATGTGGTAGAATTATGCTAACTCTTCCAGATACATATGAAAACAACATCAATCAGTTAATGCTAGTAACAAATTCAGACCTATCCCCAACTCAGAAATAGTACTGGTTGATACACAATATTTCCAACTACAAATACTACTGTTAAACATGTTTCTTTTTTCTTTCCTGGTTTTGGGGATTCAACCCAATAGGGATAGTCAGGAATGTCAGGAATCCTAGCACTGGGACTCAGGGATAAGGCACAGGAGTAAGCTGGGGCCTCACAGTGTGACTGGCTCAAAAGGGGATTGGTGGTATAAAGAGCTTGCTCAGTATGCCCACAGAGGAAGTTCTGGGTTCACTTCCCAACACTGCTATAAGCCAGGTGTGGTAATGAGTACCCTAGTAAGCACAACACTTGGGAAGGTGAAGGAAAGATGATCATAACTTCAAGGCTATCCTCATCTACACAGTGAGTTTAAGGCTAAGCTAGGCTACATGAGACCCTGACTAAAATATACAAACAAGCAAATAAACAACAAACTAAAACCACATAAACTGCTGAGCTACATACCAATACTTTGCCAACAAATCCAAATTTTAATTTGATGTTTTTCCTTTAAATCTTTCCCCTCACTTTATTGTATACATACCTATCATTTCCCTGGTGTTCCTTTAGAATCTAACCCCTAATCTTCCCTGGCATAACCTTTAGAGTCTGCAAATTCTCTTTTAACTTTCTAGTCCACTCCAATCCCCCTTTGATATTCCCACCAGCTAGCATCAAATTCTGCTTCTCAATTTCCCCCTACTTTCTCTGAAGATATCTTTTGTATGCTAGCTAAGCACATCTCGCTAAGCACCCACATGATTCCACTTACTTCCTTTATTTAGTTGGTAACCCTACTGCATGTGAACTTGACAACTCTGACACATAATTAACCCAGAAAGATAGTGTTTGGAATAAGATTTATCTCCATTTAGAGTCTACCCACTCCACTGGGACTCAGTAACTTCAACACTTGAGTTTATAATCTACAAACTGAAATGATAATCTTTTACGGAGTTGATAGAGAGGGGAGTTGGTGATAATGTACATTAGAATCCTTCACAGTGCCCAAGAGTGTATTAAAAATCACTAAAAGTGGTGGGTATTAAGCTTCAATATTAATAACTTCAAAATTAACCCCATTTCCTTCTTTCAGAAGTATCAAAGGATCCCATACCTGGAAAATTATAACAACATTTTACACATTTTTAGTCAAGTTAAAAATCCTTCCTACACCAATCTCTGTTTATCTGAACTTTAAAGCTTAATGATGGTCCTATTATCGTTTCTGGGAAACTGTCCCCAGCTCCAGGTGACCCACAGAATTATTTTCTCTTCTCAGGATACAGAACTCTAGCTATATAAAGTAATATTGATGAACTAAAGTGGGAGGGGGAAAAAAAAAAACCACAAGAGGAAAATTTGCTTCTCCTTAAATCCTTTGCATCTGTAGTTAACTATAAATGATGGAGGAAAGAGCTGGACATATAGATGGCTTAGCGGTTAAGAGAATTTGTTCTTTCTGAGGGCCCAGGTTCAATTCCCACCATCTATATGGCAACTCCTAACTCTCCACAACTCCATTTCTAGGGTATCCAATGCCACATAAAATAATAAAAATTAAAAAAATAAAAATGACCCCATTATATTTATACAGAATATATGAGTATTGCTTGACTTCCACGTCTATATATAAAGAACCAAAAATCAACTCAGAAAAAAATTGTCTTGCCTTGTCAGGCCTGGTGGTGTTAATTCCATCAATGAGGACAGACAGCTCCATCAAATCTCTAAGTTGAAGGCCAGCCTAGTCTACATAACAAGTTCCACGCCAGCCAGAGATACATAGTGAGAACCTATCTCAAAATTAATTTATTAAACGCCTAGTCAACTTTTCAACTGGGGTAATTCAAAATTTCCTCTTGAAAAATTATCACTGTGATGACAAGGCCCACCAGTCTAGCCTTACCAACTTTCTAAAATACGAAAACCTCAAAATTAGCTTTCTTTTGGGGGGAATGAAAGTGAGAAACCCCAAAGAAAAAACTTTGATCTCCAAAACTAAACACACTCATTAGATTCCCAATACTGGGGTGTGGGGTGTGTGTGATCTAAATAAGCCAGGCCTGGTACTAAATGCTAGGAATATAAATACTCTCAAGTTGCTGTCAAATTTAATAGAGCACGAGATCTGGATGTTACCAAAGAAAGCAAACTAAAGGCCTCATGAAGAAAAGCAATTTGAAATAATTCTGTCTCGTTTCTAATTCTGCAAACTGCAATTCTTAGCAATTCTACTACATTCAGTGTTCACTGGTTGCTGCATCAATGAAAGTAACATCCACCACAAAGAACATATATCTGACCCAGACCAAGAACTGAGTGTTAGTTAGCCTCTCTCTACAAATTGGATGCATCCCCATATAACACTCTGTCTGCCAAGAGGAAAAGAGTAGGACAGGCATCTTCTTCACATTCTACAAAAGAAAACCTTTTTCATAAAGGTTCATAGTGCTAAGTGTGTGCCTTCTCTGACACAGGCATGCTCAGATAAATGTCAAATGGATTTAACATCTGAAAAGCTCTTGACCAAAACCAGAACAGAAATACTTTTAAACCAGAAATGGAATTCAGGAATATATCATTCAGATTTATTTCTTGAGCATACAGGAGGCACATGTATATATACAAATTAATTTGGTTTAATGAAAATGAGGAGTTCTGGGCCAGCCAGGACTACATAGTTAAAAATGCCTATCTCCTTCCTTCTCCTTCTCTCTCTCTCTCTCTCTCTCTCTCTCTCTCTCTCTCTCTCTCTCTCTCTCTCACACACACACACACACACACACACACACACACAAATTATGTATGTGAACATGAGTTCAGGTTCTTAAAGAGATCAAAAGATGGTGCTGTAATTACCCTAAAGCTGGAAGTTAGAGGTGGCTGTGAGCTACAGGGAATGTGGGTGCTGGGACTGAATTGAGGTCTTCTGGAAAAGCAAGTACTCTTAACTGCTGATACATTTCCAACCCCCAAATTCTTAAAAACTACCTTTTTGTATTTTGTGAATGCATGTGCCACAGTACATGTGAAGATCATAGATCAACTAATGATCTTTCTTTCTACCATCATGCCATACATATTAGTGTGTACCTTGCCTGGACTGCATTAATACAGAAATCATACCACATCAGGACATTAACTTACTACTCATTCTAGTGTCATATCTAATTCATCAAAACTATATAAAATCCATGACTTCAGAGAAAATTTTCTAGTTGCATTATTTTACTTTACAGTGTATACTAAATATAAAATAAAACCCAAAGTACCTATTTAATACGGAATTAGCTTTACTCCATTACCAAGACTATAAACACAGGGCAGAATCAAAAAAGCATGCTCAAATGACATTTGCAGTCAAAGTCAACAAAGGCCATGGAAATAACAGTATAATACTGAATTATTACCTTGATATATATTCTGGAAAGTTACTGATCAATATTTGTGTATGGATAGTGAAGGGAAAACTGATGTGGACAGTTTCAAATTAATAACAATATGAAAATAGATCACTGTTATTTTCATAATTACAAAACCAATAATATAAGAGAATTCAAAAGAACAAAATCATAGGGGATAAAACTGTTAATCCTACAATCTTCAGGGCATTCAGTAAACACCTGAGAAAGCTGAAACTACTCATAAAAGGCTGTTTGTGAGCATTCAAGTTCTACTACACTTCCACAAACTCACCAGAATCTTAACTGTACAGAAGAGTGAAAGGACAAGTAATGCTCTCAGGACCCTGGACAATGACCAGTTTTATAAGCAAATTGCTTCCTAGGTTCATAAAATGAAAGACTAGAGAAATGTACTAAGTAATTTTATACTTTTATCTAAGAAAGTCATTGTTCAACCTAACATTCCAAAGACTGCTTCTCTAACCTCTCTTTCCAGCAATTGATATTGTCATTTTTGCCTTCTTTAAAATGCCCAATGGTCCGATAAATACACACTTACAAAATGTGTTACTCTGGTTCATTGGATACAAGTGTACTTCATCGGTTTGATCTGAGAGATATACCGGAGCCTAACTGTTCCCCAGACTTGCTGGATCTATTGGCACTCAACTCTCTGTCTTTACACATGCAGGGTCCATATGCTCCACTTTCTTTTATTTTTAAACTATGATTTTAAAACTTAAATATCTATGGAGTACCCCTTTCTGCTACTGGCCCTCACTCCTGGCATTCCATGTCAAGTAGCCATTGCTTCTTAACTTCTCTTGGGTCTTTACCCAGGTCACTAAAAGACAGCTTATCTAAAGTTTCAAGCCTACCAACCAATATATGTAGACACACGCACACTACATAACCTTCCATTGTGTTCTTATTTTCCTTCTGAAAACTTATCACAACTTCAAAGTGTATCAGGTATGACGGTCCTAGCAAAGGGGACCAAGACCTGGAGGCCAATCTGAGCTACACAATGAATCCGAGGCCAGCATGGGTTAGAGTGAGATCCTTTCTCAAAACAAAACCCACCAAAACAAACAAACAAAACCTTATAAAACTGAGATGTCTAGGGTTTTCTTAAAGGCAAAGGGACTTATCCACATCACTTCTCTCCTCCCATGCTAATTCTGAATTCCTTAAACTAAACTTGATTAAAAGTCAATTTCCAGCCGGGCGGTAGTGGCGCACGCCTTTAATCCCAGCACTCGGGAGGCAGAGGCAGGCGGATCTCTGTGAGTTCAAGGCCAGCCTGGTCTCCAAAGCGAGTTCCAGGAAAGGCGCAAAGCTACACAGAGAAACCCTGTCTCGAAAAACCAAAAAAAAAAAAAAAAAAGTCAATTTCCAATAATGACAATCATTTTTATGAACATCCAATTCTTTCCATAAATTTCTTCTATTTCTTAGCAGGACATGATAGCATACACCTGTAACCTAGCACTTAGGAGGTAGAGGCAGAAAGACTAGAGTTCAAGACCAGTCTCAGTTACACAGTGAGTCCATGGCAGCCTGGGCTACTGATAACCTGCCTCAAATGATATTCTTACATTCCTTTTATTCCTTAGTTGCTAGTTCAATGGTCTCAATGGAGCAAGTATACAATAAAAACTATAATGGACATGGAAAGGTCATTACAACAAAGGAAAGTGCAGCAGGGTGTAGTGGCTTGAGCCTATAATCCCAGTACTAGGAGGCTGATACAGGACTGCTGCTCTGAGGTCAGAGATGGTGTAGGCTACATAATAAGCTGCAAGTCAGCCTAGGCTACATTGTGAAACTCTGGTGTCTCAGAAAAAAAAAAAAAAGAAAGAAAAGAAAAGAAAAACGTAGATAGGGTTAGAGATTAACTGAAAAAGCCTTCCATTTTTATTTGAGACAGGGTCTAACTATGGAGTCCTGCCTGGCCTAGAATTCACTATGTAGACTATGCTGGCCTTGAACTCACAGAGATCTGCCTGCCTCTTCCTCCTGTGTGCTAGGATTAAAGGCGTGCACCACCACATCCAGCTTTCTACTTGCCCTTTAATTTATTTACACAGAACTGAATCTACTTGTCCTTTAAAAAGAAAATTTATGATGTTCATCTGGGAACAGGGGTTGTGGTTGAGAGATGTAGCCCTTTGCAGAGCATGTTGGAGGCTCTGGGTTTTATTCCTAGCAGTACAAATTAACAAGGCAAGAAACAAAAACAAAAGCAGAAACAAACAAACAAACAAAAATGGGGACTAGGGGATCATTTCTTCTATCTTTTGCCCTTTGGCTTTTATGGATTTATGTGTAAAGCCAATCTGCTGTGCATTCTAACCCTGATGTTTGTCAGAGAACCAAAAAAACCTCCTTTCTCTGGGCAAAGAGGACTGCTTCACTGTCTTCCCTGATTGCCAGTAACAACACAGAGAATCAGACCCATAATACCTAATACCTCACAATTTAATTCAAAACAAAGGTTTTGTTAGTTTGTTTGTTTGTTTTTCGGAGCTGAGGACCGAACCCAGGGCCCTCTACCACTGAGCTAAATCCCCAACCCCACAAAATTATTTTTAAAATGTGGCCTAAGTCCACTAACCAATTACACCAATAGATTAATCAATGCAAATAATACATTATGTGCCTCATGGCATAACAACCTAGGTACCATTTTTGTTGTTTTTCCTCTTTCAAGACTTGGTCTCACTATGTTTCCCCAAACCACTGAAACACAACTATGTAACCCAAATAGCCTAAAGTTACCTTCCTGTCTCAGCCTCCTGGAATGCTGAGATGAATTCAGCAGCTAGATTCTAACCCTAGGTTCTAGCTAAAGTTTTAAACACAGCTGTAAACGCTAAATACATGACAAAAATTTACCTGGAAAACGTCGATCTATGACATATTTTGTAATAACACTAAATAAAAGATATTCTCACACACAATAATAGCAGCCCATTTATAGACAATAATTTTTAAAAAATCACCCATTGATATACAGTAACGACATTTGATTAAGCACACATCCCGGTCTATTTAGGCTGCCTCTAAACTGCTAGCTTTGCAAGCCCTTAGATAAATAAGTCTCATTAGCCTAATGTCCTTTTACAGAAAATGGTTAGCAAAATGGGTAGATTTTAACGCTTATAACAGACCTGACAACATTCCCACCCAACTGAACGTCTTACAGAGACTTTATCAATGAGTGAGTGCGTGAGTGCATGAGTGTTCCGTGGCACCAGGCCTATACCAGTTCATGGAATGATCACACTTTAAAGACTCATGACGGAAAGGACAGAATTACGAAATCATAAACAGTCATCATAGCACATCCACCAGTCTGTAGAGAAACTACAAACGCTACTAGGTTCGGAAGCTCTCATTTTTACCAAGTTTTGGAACCCGCATACACCCCTACCCCAAATTCATCAGTGGGGCGGGTGGAGGCTGAGTCATTCCGAGGAGTAACTTTACACCGACGCTCGCACTCCGGGGTCGGGACAAAGGCATCACCTCTAGGTTCCTCCCTGCTGTGCACTGCGTTCGGACGCGGTCCAAATCCTCTCGGGTTTCCAGAGCCCGACACACGGCTGCGCCGAGCGCAGGCGGCGGAGGCCGCGCTTCAGGCCTCCGGTGGGCACGGGCGCTCCGCCGCTCCCACGACCCTGTCAGCGGCCGGCGCCTCACTGTCCCCGGAGGACTGGCGCGGCGACCCCGCGAGCCCGGGCCGACGACCGCTCCCACAACCCCGTCAGGTGCCAACCGGCCCGCGCCCAGCCCGCCGCCAGATGGGGGCAGGGGCGGCACTCACCGACAGCGCCTCCTCCGCCCGCGGCAGCAGCACAGCCGGCGGCCCCCGGCACCATCTTCTGCCGCCGCCCTGGCCTCGGCGGCGGCTACCAACCGCCCCAGCGGCGCCGCAGACCAACACGACCGTCGGCGCCCGGCCACCGAGCGCCCGGCGCGGCCCGGAGGGTCGGCGGGAGCGGGGTCGGGCGCAGCCGCTGCTCGGGCCCCTGGGCTCCCCGCGGAGACCCGCGTCCGCGGGCCGAGACGCTGGCACCTGAGGCAGCCCGAGCTGGCAGGGCCGGGTCGCGGCCGCCGCGGGTTTGTTATTGTCAACTCGGCCCTTCCGCCGCAGAGCACGCCGGGAAACAGCCGGCCGGGGGAGGGGCGCTCCGGGCGTCTGCGCAAACCCGGAAGTCGCTGACCTGCCGGGACGGGCGCGGCTCCGCCCGCAGGCTTAGGGCTCGGCTGGCGTCTCCTCTGTCCTGCCCTGACCCGGGAAGGTATTGCGGCCCTTCCGTGGACGGCCCCAAGGTGAGCTTGACCTTCTGGCCGCGGCGGGCCGACCCCGCCAGACCTGGAACAGCCCCAGTCGGGGAACCGGAGGCGGAAGAGTTAGCATCTGCACAGCTCCGGGGCCCTCGTCGGCCGCCCGAGTGCCCGGACTGAGGTCGGTGACAGGGTCAGCCGACGGTCACCTGGGACACTCATACCTTGGCCACCTGGACTGCAGGCAACTCGGAAAGTATGCCTGGCATCTTTGCAAGGGTAGGGCGGCACATAATCAGACCAGGTAAGCTGAGAGCACGTCCAGCAGAGGAGAACCGAAGCCAAGTGGACTGGACTGTAAGCGGCACGACCGTACAATACCGAGGTGTCTCTAATGAGTCAGTAACATCAGTAGAGATGAGAATGTCAGTTTGGGAGAAAATTGCCATTTGTAAAGGTAATTGGGCTCGGGCAAGGACTTAAGCTACAAATTTAAAATCTGATGAGCAGATGTTACATGCAGACTAATTATGTGACACAAACACTTCTTAAATTGCTCTTTCCAGGAATTTCTGATAGAAGTAAAAGTTTAGGACTACCATCTCTAAGTCAACAATGAGTGATTCACGACAAAATGAGACACAAGGGGTATAAAACTGAGCCAGATCTGCAGCCCTTCATTTTGTGGTAGAGACTGGAAAACATTGACTGGTAAGCATTAGCTGCATTTCAAAGTTGTGTTGGAGAGGAGCTTGTTGTTTATATCACTTGTTTTTTAAACTAGAATTTTAGCATATTGCTCAAGCAAAGGAAAACAAAAGTGAAGAAAATAAGCACAAAATTATGCACCAGGGAAGAAAGGAGTGAATTGACAAGACTAAAGAAAAAAGTTTTTACTAGCACATCAAATTAACATATATTGCACGAATCCTAATTGGTCTTAACAAAAACTCAGAGTCAGATATCAGGATGAAAGCTGAAAGAAAGATCAGAGAAGCAGAGCAAGCCACAGCCACCCCCTCTTACCTCACCAACTCCTCAGCCTGAAAGAAGTGAGTTTCTGTCTCCTCCTGCCTTATATTCCTTTCTCTGTCTCAACCTTCCTAGTGCTGAGATTAAAGGTGTGTCATCCCCAGTGAGGAATTAAGGACATGTGCCACCACTGCCTGTCCTGGTTTCTCTTTTAGACTGGATTAATCTCATGTAGCCTAGTGTGGCCTTGAGCTCACAAAAATCCAGACAGAGATCCTCTGCCCCCCCCCCAAGTTCTAGGATTAAAGGTGTGTGCCACTTCTGCCTGACCTCTCTGCCTTACTCTGTGGCTAGCTCTGTCCTCTGATCTTCAGGCAAGCGTTATTTCCTAGATTACAATATATCACCACATATATAAGCTATATGATAAAGCAAAGTCTAGCTAGAAGCTGACTATGAAAAACAGGGCTGGTGAGATGGCCCAGAGGGTAAGGTCATCTGCTACCGAGTCTAACAACCTCCCTTTTGTCCTAGGACCCACATGATGGGAAGAGAGAACCAGCTCCTTGAAGTTCACACACACACTATAAAGAGCACACCAGGGCTATATCCTGGTGTTCCCTTGTAGTTAATCAGTGTCGTTCATCGGTACAGATGATGTCCAGTTTCAAATGTTAAAACACAAAATATCCTCATGGTTATCTACTAAAAAAATAATAAGATGTTCTTGTCCCTGACTTCTTTGAGAAACTACCACTACAGATATCTGATTGTTGCTTTATACTATAGTATAAATGTTAAGAGTTTATATGGATCTCAAATTCTTTGCTAAGACTTAAGTGAAAACATGTTACATGAATTCTGTTAAATTTACTTTTGAGTACCCAGGAGATAAGTGTTGCTAATCATGCATACCCATAAGTCTTCTGTCCACAAGCCAATTTCCCTCATTCTCTTGAACATTCTACTCTCCATAATAAACAGGAACAAAGTCCTCCTACAACACCATTTGAAGCATCTTAATCCAGTCTCAGTTTTGCCTTCCTGGCTTTTCTCAATGAAACTGCAAACAGATTTACTAGAACTTTTAAATTATGTTGCCTGGACAATGCTGAAACTTTATTTAAACTTACTAGTGCATTGGTCATTCTTGTGTTGTCTCCTTCCTGCTGCTTCTAAACCCAGTCCATTTACTTGATTCTTTCCTCAGCTCTCAAGTAATTAGAATAATACACTATGGATAATGCACAGATTAGGTGCTGTGTGAGATAAAGGACATTCTTGTCCTCTACTAATTTTAAAAAATTTAAACCTGTCAATGTTTCAGTGCATTTTCAGTAAAGGAGATTAAGTAAAGGTGCTTTTTTTTAAATCAAGCTTAATGATAGCCTGACAACCTGAGTTTGATCCCCAGGACTCACAGGATGGAAGAAGAGATCTGATTTTTTTTTTTTTTCTTTTTTCCCCTCTTTGGTTTTTCGAGACAAGTTTTCTCTGTGTAGCTTTGGAGCCAGTTCTGGAACTTGCACTATAGACCAGGCTGACCTCAAAC
This sequence comes from Peromyscus leucopus, assembly GCF_004664715.2. Classification (NCBI taxonomy): domain Eukaryota; kingdom Metazoa; phylum Chordata; class Mammalia; order Rodentia; family Cricetidae; genus Peromyscus; species Peromyscus leucopus. Next base: position 30,743,691 of record NC_051064.1, on the reverse strand, counting down.
TCTAAGAGATCTGTCTGTCTCTGCCTCCCAAGTGCTAGGATTAAAGGTGCATGCCACCACCAACTAGCATAAATGTAGCTTTTAAAGTGATTTTTTTTAGGAGTGTGGGGGGTGTTATGCAGAGTCTACTGATAAACACCTGAGTACTTCAAATTAATGAAATTGCTAAGTCCCATTTTTCTCAGCTTTTACCTGACACATCTGTAACTTTGGATCTTTTAAGTATCCAACATACTGATAGTAAACTCCTCTTTAAACATTAGCTCTTTCCCTGCACAGTGGGACTAACATTTGTTGGCAGCACCTCACAGCTTGTTCAGGCCCTCTCTTCGTGTCTGGCCCTGTACTAGCTTCCATTGTTTTTCTATCCAAAACTCTAATTATGTTTCTCACCTTCCTAAGAATTTTTAGAGGTTTTGTTTTCTGTATGGACACAATTTGAACATTTTTAACTTAGCACAACAAATCTTACTGGGATTGTGACTAGGTGCCAGCTCCATTCACATTATACCAGATTAAATTTTCTCCCCTTCCAATGAATCTTTAAATGGGATGAGTTTATAAATTCATAGGATTCTGGAGAAATTGACTCAAATCATTATAAAATATTTGTACAACAAAATAAATTCTGTAAATACCTTAAAGACCAAGTAAGTTTCCGTAAAAATTCTTGCCCTCACATGTCTCAAAGGCCACCAGTAGTAATACAGGGGCCTTTCAAACAAAACTGCAGGGATAGTTGAGTACTTGGGAGGTGGAGGCAAGAGGATCAGGAGTTCAAGGACATCCTTAGCTGTGGGGTGATCCAGAGACCAGCCTGTGATATGAGCCTCTGTAAAACAAACTGTGCATCGATGATGAGTTTATATGTCATTAATCTTTTACAAAAATCCCTTAAGGATGTTGGGAAAATTGTGGCACATCTTTATTTTGTCAGATCAGGCTGATTTGAAATTCCACTCCTAACATTTATTTGATATTTCTTAAACAACTTAGTATTATTGCCCTAATTTAAGGTATGTTCAATAGCAATCACTTAAAGTATAGATTGATCAGTTATGTTTGTATATTTGGCTTTATTCAGTGCATATCAAAATTATGTCTATTTTGAGCAAGTTAAAATAACTGAAATTTTTTGTTTGTTTGTTTTGTTTTTTGTTTTTTCGAGACAGGGTTTCTCTGTGTAGCTTTGCGCCTTTCCTGGGACTCACTTGGTAGTCCAGGCTGGCCTTGAACTCACAGAGATCCGCATGGCTCTGCCTCCCAAGTGCTGGGATTAAAGGTGTGCGCCACCACCGCCTGGCTGAAATTTTGTTTTTAAGAGAGATTGCTCAATGGTTAAGAGCACTTGCTGCTCTTGTGGAGGACTGTTTGGATCCCAACACCCACTTGGTGGCTCACAAACATCCTTAACTACAGTTCTAGGGGATCTGACACCCACTTCTGACCTCCTTGCACACCAAGCATGCATGTAGTATAGGCAAAACACTCATAAACATAAAATAAGATCAATATTTGTTTAAAAAGATTATAACTCAATCAACTGTTGTCAGACGCTTTTGAAAGTACTTTGGGCACTGATTATGAAGAGGTTCTTCTCTGTTTACAATGTCTTCAATATTGTTTACAGGCCTTAAAGCTGCCCTATGCTGTTGATTTGTTCATATTCATTAGATATTATTAATGATAATGATGATAGTTACCTTAAATTTCCTCTAGGCTAGTAATGAACCTGAAGAGCTAGTAACCAACACTGTTGGATACCCCAAAACACTTGCAAAAAAAGTACCATGCTTAATTCTCTAAAGGATTTAAACCAAAAAAGTAAGACAAGGCTTTGTTTCAGTTATGAAGGACATACTATCTCTATGATTATAAAACATAAGTCCTTATATTCATTATTTCAAAATTTACCAAAACATCCAGAAGTAGCGCCAATACTTTGTGGAGTATTTTCAAGTACAAATTAGCCAATTATGTAGACAGAAAGAACTGATTCCAATGTCAAGTGGGTATTGAGCTTCTAACTTACATACATTATAATAAACATTTTAAAAAGAATGGAGGATGGAAGCTGTAGCTCTAGCTGGATATAGTAGTGCATACTTATAATCTTAGCACACAGAAGTCTGAGGTAGTGAGGCAAGAAGATTTTGAGGCCACTCTGTCTAAATAATACCATGACAAAGTACATACAAACCTGTATATCAAAGAAACATAAATCCTAAGGAAAATACCTATTACTTTAGAAGCACTGTAATATTTTCTTTTTTGTCCCAATTCTAGTATTGACCTACCATTGATTTTATCATTGTATCTAAGGGTTTGAAGGATATTAGGTTCAGTGACAGGAACCGAATCTTGAGATCCATGCTATTTTGATTGCATACTTCAGTAGTAAGCTTGTGATTATACTTATTTTTAAAATATAGAATTCTTATTGAAACTATTGAAATGTTTTTATATTTGTGTCTCTTAGATTTTACATTACAGTTCTATTTATCTGTCTTAACTAATCCAGATTTTACTATTTGCCCCTAGTTTTACAAATAAGGAATTGATTCATGGAGACTAAGTTACTGAATTAGTACACTTCCTTCTAATTAGTGATTCTTAGTAACTTGTCAGGACCAGAGTTTAAAACCAGGTGACTAGTTCTACAGGCCATAACCACAATACACAGTGTTGCCCCTTCCTTTGGTATCAATTCAAAGGTAGAAAAAGGTATGAACTTGAAAGTTTAACAGTCAGCTAAGTTTCTCAATGATAGAATTATTTTCGAGGCATGTGGGAAGGGTTGGCTTAGTTAACTTTTTGTTGTAAGGGGCCAACCTATGGTTTTTTTGTATTATTTTTTGTTGTTGTTGTTTTTGGTTTTTGTTTTTCAAGACACGGTTTCTCTGTGTAGTTTTTTTGGTTCCTGTCCTGGATCTCACTCCGTAGACAAGGCTGGCCTCGAACTCAGAGAGATCTGTCTGACTCTGCTCCCAGAGTGCTGGGATTAAAGGCATGTGCCACTGCCACCTGGCTAGGATTTTTTTTAAAACTTACTCTATATGTTTGGGTATTTAATCTGCATGTATGACTAGGCACCATGTGCATGCCTTGTGCCTAGAGACCAGAAGAGGGTATTGGATCTTCTGAATTAGAATTACTGATGGCTATGGGTGCTGAGAACTAAGTATGTCCTCTGGAAGAGCAGCTGGTGCTCTAGACTTCTGAGCCTTTCTCCAGCCCCACATGTTAGGATTTTTGACATCTCTGGCCTGTATCACCCGAGACAGCGACACTCCTAGTCATAGCAACTTAAAAATGCCTCTGAAGATACTTCAGTAGTCCCTAGAGGGACAGAAGAACCAACCCCTCTCCTGATTCATAGCACTAGTAAGTGGCATATTTATACAGTGAGACATGGTACAACTGCTGAAATTGTATTTCAGAAAAACATTAGAAGATAATGGATTTAGACTACTGTAATTCACAGTTTTTCATATTAATCTCTGGAAATCTGGATACATTTAACTGTTGATGAGGATCCTAAAATCTTGCCATTCGATCCCTATACATGTAAAACTTCAAAAATGGTAACTTAGAAAATAAAATTATAAAAATTTTATTTCTAAAAGAAAAAAATTTTAAAAGAAATCTAAAGTGAAGATGTAAACATGAGGTAGTGCTATGTTTTGAAAAATAAAAAAAGTAATGGAATTTATCAAAACTTTTTTTCACCATTTTTCAGGACAAGGTTTCTGTGTATAGCCCTGGCTGGCTTGGAACTTGCTCTGTAGACCAGGCTAGCCCCAAACTCAGACCTACCTGCCTCCACCTCCTGATTGCTGGGTTAAAAGATTGTACCACCCAGCAAAAAAAAAAAAAAAAAAAAAAAAAAAAAAAAAAAAAAAAAAAAAAAAAACTGTTTAAGTAAAATACAAAGTGATTTTTTTTTTCTTGTTTGTACCTTTTATACATCTAAACTATATGCCTTTTGGTAAACTAAAATAAAAGTTTTTTTCCAGTTTGCAGAAATCCATTTATTTTAGTAACATTTGTGTTCAAGTTTATGCCCTCAAATGATCCTTCAGTTTTAGTCAGCTTGCTGTCCGTACATACAGAACACCTTCAGGAGTCACTCATTTTTAACATTTATTTTGTGTATGTGTATGTGCAATAGCACACATGTGGAGGTGAGAAGACACCTTGCAGGAGTCAGTTCTATCCTTCAAACTATGGGTTCTAGAAATTGAGCTCAGGCCGTCAGTATATTTACTCTCTGAGCCATCTCACAAGCCTCTCATTCATTTTTAATGTGACTTCCTATGAAAAGAATGTTAAACTTAATATTTACAAACCTGGATTCATAATTTTACACTTTCTCTCTACTCTCCAAACCATACTATCCTCAAATCCCTAGCCCCTACATCTTCCCAATTCTTTTATTGGTTAATAATCTCTCTTAATTCATAAGAGATCTTCCTCACTTTTCTGCCATGAAATCTTCAATCCTAATTGAATCTATTATCATGCCAGTCATAATTCTCTACCTTGTGTTTCTGGTAATCAGCTTTAAATACAACCCATTTTACATCTCATTCTCTTTCTGGGAAACCATTTAATTAAGTGCCATGAATTGAATTTACCAGAGAAAAGCCATGTCTTTGTTAAAGGTGTGAGGGATTGATTAGAATATATTGATTGTGGAGAGCTAGAATAGTGCAGCTTCAAAGCTAAATTATTTTGGCCTAACAACTCTCTTAGTAGCTATTCATTGCCTACCTTGGTTTGACTTACCAGTCTTGTGGCTTATGTGACATGTTTAGGAGTGTATTAATGGCTCACTTCCTCCAACCCAGAAGCAAAAAAATGTCATCAGATAAAAAACATCTCAGACCCATAGCAGAGGATGCTCCCACTGTGCTGTAATGCCAGTGTTTCCACCCATTTGAAAAGTACCTCCAGGGGTTTGGGATTTAGCTCAGTGGTAGAGCACTTGCCTAGCAAGCCCAAGGCCCTGGGTTTGGTCCTCACCTCCAGAAAAGAAGAAAAAAAAGTACCTCGATTTGTGACTTTTGATTTTTTTTTAAAGATTTATTTATTTATTATGTACACAGAAGAGGGTGCCAGATCTCATTACAGATGGTTGTGAGCCACCATGTGGGTGCTGGGAATTGAACTCAGGACTTCTGGAAGAGCAGTCAGTGCTCTTAACCTCTGAGCCATCTCTCCAGCCGACTTTTGATTTTTGTTTTGGTTTTTTTTTTTTATTTTATTTTAAAATTTAATTTAATTTTACATATCAGCCACGGATATGTAAATTTCCCCGTCCTCCCTCCTCCTGCCCCTCCCCCCAGCCCACCCCCCATTCCCATCTCCACCAGGGCAAGGACTCCCCTGGGGATTCAGCTCAGCCTGGTAGATTCAGTCCTGGCAGGTCCAGTCCCCTCCTCCCTTCACCCAGGCTGAGCAAAGTGTCCCTGTATAGGCCCCAGGTTTCAAACAGCCAGCTCATGCACTAAGGACAGGTCCAGGTCCCACTGCCTGAGGGCCTCCCAAACAGTTCAAGCTAATCAACTGTCTCACTTATCCAGAGGGCCTGATCCAGTTGGGGGCTCCTCAGCTACTGGTTCATAGTTCATGTGTTTCCACTAGTTTGGCTATTTGTCCCTGTGCTTTTTCCAATCATGGTCTTAACAATTCTCACTCTTACAATCCCTCCTCTTTCTCGCCGATTGGACTCCCTGAGCTCCACCTGGGGCCTGGCCATGACTCTCTGCATGCGCTTCCATCAGTCATTGGATGAGAGTTCTATTACAACAGTTAGGATGTTTGGCCATCCAATCACCAGAATAGCTCAGTACAGGCTTTCTCTCGACCGTTGCCAGTAGTCCATTGTGGAGGTATCTTTGTGGATTTCTGGGGACCTCTTTGGCACTTCTTCCTATTCCCATGGGGGGTCTTCATTTATCATGGTCTCTTTTTCCTTGTTCTCCCTCTCTGTACTTGATCCAGCTGGGATCTCCCACTCCCCTAAGCTCTCTTTCCCTCGATCCTTGTCCTTCATTACCTCCACTCATGGTCTAGTTTGCTCATGTAGATCTCATCCATTTCTCTGTTGTTGGGCAATCCCTATGTCTTTATTTCTTCCTTAACCCATTGGTGATTTAGCTGAGTTTATTCAGTTTCCATGAGATTGTAGGCTTTCTGTAGTTTTTGTTGTTGAAATCTAACTTTAAGCCATGGTGCTCTGATAGAATGCAGGAGGTTATTCCAATTGTTTTGTATCTGTTGAGATTTGCTTTGTGGCCAAGTATGTGGTCGACTTTAGAGAAGATTTGATTCCATGGGGTGCTGATTTGTTAGAATGCAATGTTCTGTAGTTGTCAATTAAGTCCATTTGACTCATAACATCTATGGAGCCATCTTACTGTTACTGGTGGATTTCTTTTAGAGTGCCTATATAGGCTGACCTCAAACCTTTCTACCTCAGTTTCTTGATTGCTGAGACTACAGGTTTACACCACCTTATCCAGCAAGTTCTCCTTAAAATCATACTGGGAACACCTAAATTTGTATCACTTGATTCTGTACATTACATGTAAGATTATACAGTACTCACCTCAAAAAGGTCAAGTGATTCCTGACCCAAGAACATGGATTCAAGTTGCTTTATGGAAATGATTGAAAGAAGTATTTTTAATTCTAGAATAAAAGAAAGGACCAAATCAAGGCTTTTTTTCAAATATACTGGTAGCAACATCAGGTTAGATGTGTTACAGTCAAGTGGAGAAATCTCTACTGTAGGTCTCAAATGTTACCTGGTGACATTTTTCACTTTTGGGCTAGTGGAAGCCAGAAGGCAATGAATGTCTGTTAAGTGAACTAAAGATTGCCTTAGATAATTTGGCTCTGGACCAGCAACATTTCACCTCCCCATAGTCACAGAAGTTGTAATCAATTAGTGAGCAGTGTAGAATCTTTAACATGTGTGTCTTCTAGAAACCTAAGTATACATTCCCCAATACACCCTAGAATACACTCAGTACTCACTGGAAAATAAAAATTAACCCCAGCAGTTTTTGAAATCTATGATGTATGTATTTGAGTTTAAACACCAACTTTCACTTAAAATAATATTTTTAAAAATTTCGAGAAATTTTTAACATTTTTCTGTCCATTTATATTCATGTGTTGGAGCCTTTTGTCACCTGCCATCTCTGAATCCTTTTTATCAGAGTCTGGGAGCTGACCAAAGACAAGTATTATGTAATGCTTCTTTAATCTCCATAAATGATGTTCCCAGTAACAATGTTCCCATCCCATTTTAAGATTTTAAAACAATAAGCATCTCCCTCAGCCAGCTTTTGTTAAGTTACAGGTTTATGCTTGTTTTAAGCTTTGATATATACCATATTGTAATAGTGAGACATAGAAAAATCAAGTTGGAACTGACATGAACACTTCCCCACTCGTGGTTAGTCCTCATAGTGCTAGAAAGTGCTGTGCAGGCTGCTAAGGAAGAAAAGTCATCAGTAGTCTTACTCAACTGTGGGTCCTACAGGGTACATTACTGAACAGTCAGGCAACATGTGCCTGCTTATATAGTAGTGGCTAATCTGTTGTGTCACTGTGACTTTCTGATTGGTTTTCAGGTGTACTACACAAGAGGAAATTCACATCTGGTATTGTAAACCTGGTCAAAGCCTGTAGCTGAGAAGGTCATATACCCTCACATGGAAACTACAACTATTTTGCTAAATGAAGATGTTGTACCTGACAAATTGCCTTCTAAATAATTGTGTTTATACCTCATAGATTAATGCTGTTGTCAGCTTTGAGCAGAGAAGCTTCTTTTTGCAGTGGTCAGTAGTATACTCATAAGGACCAAAATGCCAATAATAAATGACTGCTGATGCTCAGCCATAAGTGGGACATCTGTGTTACCCCTTCCAAGGTTAAGGAACATTTCAGAATAGAATATGGAAAGAGCCAGAGGATTAGGGGACGGAGGGTGTTGTGAACTGCTATCATCTAGGCATGACATGGATGTGGCATTCTTAAGCTCTCTGCTCCTGTGATTGCATGCACAAGACCTGCACAAAACGGGGCCCATCAACATCCTGTCATGAAGGAATATTAGGAACTTATGAGGACCCACCCTTCCTTGTATATTTACAGGCAGTTAGTAATAATTCATGAAGGGAGAGATGTTTTCTTCAGTGGAGTAGCCACTGGTAAGGTGCCTGTACTCTTGTAAATAACCTTTAACCCATGCTCCCGTAAGATCCAGTCCTATGAAACTCACTGAATCACCAGTGGGGTGGGCAGAATAAAAATATAAGGTTATAGATGGAAAAAGAAGTGATCAAAGAGAGAAGGCAGTCACAAGAAAACATGGGGGTGAAAGTAATCACAATACATTGTAATCACATTGTAGTCATGTATAAAAATGGTATGATGAAACCCATTATTATGTATAGTTATTGAATACTAATAAAAATTAGAATAGAGTTGCTAGAGACAAAAAGTTATATAGCTAGTTGTTGTAACTCATGTCTGTAATCTCAGCACTGAGGCTGGGACAGGAGGATTGTGAGTTCTAGACATAGCAAGAGTCTGTTTCAATTCTTTTTTAAATAAATAAAAATTGTAAATACAGATTCAAAAGAAGCAGTGTTATCATTTTCATATTTCATGTATCTGTTTCAAAAGTATTAAGGTTTTAAGAATGTATTTCTGCATTGTCCATGAACAGTGGAAAATTGAGAAAAATTCCCTACCAACGAGATAACTCAGTGGGTAAAAGCACTTGCCACCAAGCCAGGCAACCCAAGTTCAATTCCTGGGACCCACAGAGTAGAAGGAAAGAACCAACTCATGCAAGCTGTCCTCTATCCTCCACATTTGTTTCATAGAATGTGCATGCACACAAAAATAAATAATGTAATGGAGGGTCTTGGAGAAGGATTGATAGCAGGCCTCTAAAACAAACAGAAATTTCATTTAAGTATCACAACTCTGTGTTCAGTGCTATTTTGTACAGTATACAGAAGACTATTTTGCATTGTCTACACTGAGATCTATGAAACATTGAAAGAAATTTATGATCTAAGTTTTATTAAATTGGAAGATTTATTAGAGTGGTGATGGTTTCTGTTATTCTACAGATTACACAAAAATCCTATCAAAATTCCATTTGTCTCCCCACTCTGCCTCTCTACTAAGCAGAAGCTCATTCTAAAATTTATGTGGGAGTCCATGAGGCCAACAATAGCTATAATGTGTGGTGATATTGTGTCCCCCAATATATTGTGTACCCTAATAAACTTACCTGGGGTCAGAGAACAGAACAGCCACTAGATAGACATAGAGGCCAGAAAATGGTGGCACACACACCTTTAATCCTAACACTTGGGAAGCTGAGATCCATGTGGATCTCTGTGAGTTCAAAGCCACACTGGAAACAGCCAGGCATGGTGACGCACACCTTTAATCCCAGGAAGTGATGGCAGGAAGCAGAAAGGTATATAGTGCATGAGGACCAGAAACTAGAGACTTTTAAGCTTTTAGGCTTTTAGTAGCAGTTCAGTTGAGATCCATTCAGATGAGGACACAGAGGCTTACAGTCTGAGGAACAGGATCAGCTGAGGAGTTGGCAAGGTGATGTTGGCTGTGGCTTGTTCTGTCTCTCTGATCTCTCAGCTATCACCCCAGTACCTGGCTCTAGGTTTTTTATTAATAAGACCATTTAGAAATTTGTGTTACAAGAATGGTCTTGAAAAAGAATATAAGTAAAAACATTCATGTTCCCTCATTTAGTTTTAAAAAACTACAAAACCACACTATAACACCAGACCTAAGGTTACACTAGAACACAAAACCCAGAAATGAACTATTAGATGTGATGTCCATTGGATCCCACAGAAGAAGCATGCCTTCAGCAATGTGAGGACAATTGGATAGCCAAGCAAAAATAACAAGTGGATTTCTTACCCTACAGCATATGTGTCAAACTCAATTAACCACTAAAGCTATACAATATTTAGGAGAAAGCATATAGGTTAATAAATACATATTTATAACTGGACTGAGCAGTGGTGTAATATGACACTAAGAATAGTCAGCAAACAAATACAAATTGTATGTTATCAAAACTAAAAACAAAAATAAAAATTGCATTATTCTCATGAGACTCAGAAGAAAACACAGAATTTGAGAAAGTATTTGTAAGTCATAAAGAACAAGTATCCAGAATCTATAAATAAATTTTGTTTTGTTGTTTCAAGATAGGGTTTCTCTGTGTAACTCTGGCTGTCCTAGAACTTGCTCTGTAGATCAGGCTGGCCTTGAACTCACAAAGATCTGCCTGCCTCTGCCTCCCAAGTGCTGGGATTAAAGGTGTGTGCCACCATTTTCAAAGGAATAAAAATGTGGAAGGCATTTCTGCAAAAGTGTACAAAATAGCTAAGAAGTACATGAGAATATCCTCAATCCCACTAGCCAAGAGGGAAGATTATTTTCAGATCGAAAATAAATTGCCACCTCGTGTATTAAGCTAGCCAAAATTTAGAATGACAAAAGCAAATGTCTGCAAGGAGAGAAACTAGAACCCTTACATTGCTGAAGGAACTGTAACATGGTGTGACCACTTGGGAAAAAGCCTTCAGTGGTTGATTCTAAAACTCACCATAGCTGTTTCATGACCTAGCAGTTCCACCTCCAGATAAATGAAAACATATCACCAACAAAAGTATGCAAATTCCAGGTGTGGTGGCACGTGGCTTTAATCTCAGCACTTGAGAGGCAAAGTTAGGCAGATCTCTATAAATTGAGGCCAGTCTGGAATATATGGTAAGTTCCAGGATGACCAGGGCTGTGTAGTGAAGCCCTGTCTCAGAAACACCAGTAATAATAATAATAATAATAATAATAATAATAATAATAATAATAAATACAATTGTTCATTGTGGTAGTTTAAATGTCTTTGGCCCACATATGCTCATAGTAAATGGCACTATTAGGAGGTGTGGCCTTGACAGAGGAAGTGTGGTCTTGTTGGAAGAGGCTGGATGACACATGCCTTTAATCCAAACCTTGAGGCTGGAGGGCACACCTTTAATCTGGTCCACACCTTCTCTTGGAAAAATTTGTCAGTGTGGGGACAGGCTTTGAGGTCTTTTTCTCAAGCTTTACTCAGTGTGACAGTCAACTGCCTGTTACCTCTAAGTCAAGATGTAAAGACTCAGCTCTAGCATCACATCTGCCTGCACACCACCATCCTCCCTGCTATGATGATAATTGACTGAACCTCCGAAACTGTCAGTGAGATACCACAATTAAATGATTTATAAGAGTTGCCGGGGGCTGGAGAGATGGCTCAGAGGTTAAGAGCACTGACTGCTCTTCCAGAGGTCCTGAGTTCAATTCCCAGCAACCACATGGTGGCTCACAACCATCTGTAATGAGATCTGGTGCCCTCTTCTAGCCTGAAAGTCTACATGTAGACAGAACACCGTATACATAATAAATAAAAAGCTCAAAAAAAAAAAAAAAGAAAAAAAAAAAAAAAAAGAGTTGCCATAGTGAGGGAGGATGTATAGGTGAAACTTCCAGGCAGGGAGAGTAATAAGTAGGAGGAATATAGGCTTAGGAAGAAAGAAAAGGAGATGCGAGAGGCTAGACAGACAGACAAGGAAGAAGCAGCCATTTACAGGTTGAAAGAAAAATAAAAAGCCCTGAGGCAAAAAATGTAGATTAATAGAAACAGGTTAAATTAAATTATAAGAGCTAGTGGGACAGCCTAAACTAAGGCCAAGCATTCATAATTAATAGTAAGTCTCTATGTCTTTATTTGGGAAGCTGGTTGGTGGCCTAAAGAAAATGCCTACTGCAAGTAGGCTCTATGCCAGTGAAGGAATGAATTTGCTGGCAAGAATGAAGGCAAACAGGCAAAGAGCAAGCTTCTTCCATATCCTATATAAGCTGCCACCGGAAGGTGTGGCCCAGATTTATGGTGGGTTTTCCTATCTCAAATGATCCAATCAAGAAAAATCCCTCACAGGTATTCCCAGGAACTTTGGTTTTAGTTAATTCCAGATACAGTCAAGTTTATAATCAAGAATATCCATATATACAATTTAAAACATGTAACAAGCTAATTTTGTGGCATGCCCAAAGTCCTGTGGTCAAACCCCAGCAGTACATAACCCAGACATACAGTCCAACACCTACAATCCCAATACTTAAGAGTTAAAGGCAGGAGGATCAGAAGTGCAAGCTCATTCTTACCTATATAGTTAGAAGCTAGCCTGGAATACATTTAACCCTGTTTCAAAAACAAAAGGCAGTTCCATTACTGGGCATGCCCAAGAAACTTAAAACCTTATGGTGTACATGGTGATATAAGCCTGTGATCCAGCATTTAGGATTTCAATTTCCCGGACAGCCTGGGCTGTGTAGTGATATACTATATCAAAAAACAAAACACACCAGGCAATGTTGGCCCATGCCTTTAATCTTATAGTACTCAGGAAGCAGAGGCTGGCAGATCTCTTGAGATTGAGGCCAGCCTGTTCTACAGCATGAGTTCCAGGACAGGGCTAAAAAAAGGAAAAATAATAATAAATAAAATAAATCTTTAAAAAAAATATATGGTTAGCAAGATGGTTCAGCAGACCATGTGGCCTGAGTTTGATCCCCAGGAGCCACATGGTGGGGAAGATGTGACTGCCACAGGTCTTGTAATTTACAAGCACACAACACACACATAACATAAATGAATGCAATGAAAAAAATAAACAGTGAAATAGTTTCAGAATCTGTTATAAAAACTGGATAAAAAGAAAGGCTCTCCAGGTGGTGGTGGTGCACACCTTTAATCCCACCACTTGGGAGGCAGAGGCAGGCAGATTTCTGAGTTCAAGGCCAGCCAGGGCTGTGACACAGAAAAACTCTGTCTTGCAAAAACAAAAGGGAGAGAGAGAGAGAGAGAGAGAGAGAGAGAGAGAGAGAGAGAGAGAGAGAGAGAGAGAGAGAGAGAGAGAGAGAGAGAAAGGAAGAAGAAGAAGAAGAAGAAGAAGAAGAAGAAGAAGAAGAAGAAGAAGAAGAAGAAGAAGAAGAAGAAGAAGAAGAAGAAGAAGAAAGGAGAGGAGAGGGAAGAGAAGAAAAGAGAAGAAAAAAGAAATTAAGCTCTTGCTTTCTTACATTAAATGTTTCTTCAGGATAACCTAATATTTAATGATACACAGAGCAGTTACATTGGTAAAATACCAACAATGGTGCAGATGAAATGCAGGACCCAAGTTTGATCCCTGAGACCACATGATGGAAAGAACTAACTCTGACCTCCACACATGCACCTGAAACAAATAAGATAAATGTAATTAAAAAAAAAAAAAAACAACTTTTTTTGGAGACAGATTTTCTCTAGTGTAGCTCCGGCTGTCCTGGAACTCACTTGGTAGAACAGGCTGACCTCGAACTCAAGATCTGCCTGCATCTGCTCTCTGAGTGCTAGGATTAAAGGTGTGTGCCACCACTGCCTGGATATACATGTAAATTTTTTATTTTTTTTTTAAAAAAAAGGACTGTTAGGATGGTTCAGCCACTCAGCATGATGACCTAAGTGTGACCTCAAGAACCCACATAACAGAAGGGGAGAACTGACTCCTGAACCCTGTCCTTTGATTTCTATATACATACTGTGGCACCATCAGATCATGCACACAAACTAAAATAAAGTTTTAACAAAACCAAATATATGAAAACAAATACATAGAAAAACATATTGAGAAAGCATTTTAGAGTAGAAGCAATCAAAACATCAACTGATGATGGTAAATGTGGTCAACTGCTTTGAAAAAAGAGAAGCAAGAAATTCACTGGCTCTCAGTAACCACTTTGCTAAGTAAGCTCTGTGTTATTTAACCACCATTGAGTGGTGTTTAAGACAACTGATTTTACTCTTCTTGCATCTACTACATTAAGGAAAACAAAATGGAGTGATAAATGGGAGCTCTGGAGTTGTATGGGAATGGTTACCCCTAAATGTGGCCAACAAGGGGTACACTGTCCAAAGTGATCATTGAACCGTCATGAAGAATCAGGCGTAGTGGCCCATGCTGGTAAATCCCAGCATTTAGCGGCTAAGCTAGTAGGACCCTCAGTTACAGGCCAGACTGAGATACATAGTGAATAAAATCTTTTCTCTAATACAGTAAAGATGAATCTACCTGCTTTTAAGATGAGTGTGTGGCACCCATCCCAACATGGTAGCAAATACTCCGGGAGTTGAAGACAAGATTTCCATTCCATTTCTCTGCTTAGGCCAAGTAATCCTTTACTGGACAGGGCTATCAAGTACGCTTTGTGCCCCTCACCACTTAACTTCAGTAGCATACCCCTTCCTTCTGCTAACAGCCATTAGAGTCTCCAGATATTCTCAAATGTCTCTTCAGATTCAAGACTGACAAGATTGAGAACCTCTGGCCTAATTTTTAATCCAATGGCCTAGTTTTCTGTTGAATACTAGTAAGTGGCTAAGCTTTGATCTAGCACATTTTTATCCTTGGTTTTGATAATGAGCTGTATTGCCAACTTTATCATCTCCTATTAAATATTTTACACATTTTTATCTATTTTTATTTTATCTGTTTGTTTGGTTGGTTTTGGTTTTATGAGACAAGGTTTCTCTGTGTAGCCCTGGTTTACCTGGAACTCACTTTGTAGACCAGGCTGGCCTTGGTCTCACAGAGATCAGCATGTCTCTTCTTCCCAAGTGCTGGGACTAAAATCATGTGCTGCTGCCTTCTATTTTGTTGATCTATTGTCTACTTTTATGCCCAGAACCTTGTATGGCTGATTACTATAGCCTTGTGATACAGTTTGAAATCAGAAAATATGATGTCTACAGCTGTTATTTTTCATAAAATTGCATTGAGAATCTAGGGTCTTTAGTGCTTCTTAGTGAAGTTTCAGATTTTTTCCTATGCCTATAGAAATTGTTGGGATTTCTAAAGGCACTGTATGCATTGTGTTGAGTTATATGGTCATTAATTTGATGAAATCAATTCTTCCACTCCCTGTACCTTGATTATTTTGTTGGTTTCATCTTATTCCATCAGTTTCTCATGGTTTTTAGGTTTAATTATCTAAGGGTGCATTACCAAAAATCAAATCATTTCAGTCAATTCTGTCTCTCTGCTTCTCTCTGTGTCTCTGTCTGTGTCTGTGTCTGTGTCTGTGTCTCTGTCTCTCTCTCTCTCTCTCTCTCTCTCTCTCTCTCTCTCTCTCTCTCTTTCTCTCTCTCTCTCATATTCCTCTGTAGCCTTTGCTGTCCTGGAACTCACTCTGAAGACCAGGCCATCCTCAAACTTACAGAGATCTGCCTGCGTCTGCCTCCCAAGTGCTGGGATTAAAGGTGTGTACCACTGCAGCCTTTTTATTTTCTACTATTTTGTTGTTGTTATTTGTTTTTTGAGACAGGGTTTATGTGGCCCTGGCTATCTTGGAATTTACTATGTAGACCAGACTGGCCTTGAACTCAGAAATCAAACTGCCTGTGGAATTAAAGGCATGTTCCACTATGTCCAGCCTCATTCACTCTTTTGATGAGTTTATCTGAAATCTTACATAATTGTTCCCACATACAGGGACTCAGCTTCCATTGTGTGGTTGTATATAGAGTACACTCACAACATTGTAAATTGAGTTGAGCACTGTTCATATCTCCAACTCGTGAGTACTTTAAATCCTAGAGTTTAACAGTGTGTTCAAAATAATGGTAGCAACATGACTGTAAAATGGCCAAGCCACAAACTAAGCAAGTTCAACCCTATTATTCTGTGTACATGCCCCTCAGAACTACAGCATTTTTCTGAACATCTTGTGACCACCTCAGCCTAGCTTCAAAATATCCACTCACATTGTAGAAAACTATTGATCTATTGTATTTTTCCCTGTTTTGCACCGTGTTTAAACTTGTTGGGAAAAGTTTGAATTGTATAATAATATACATGAAAACCAATAAAATAGTATTGATTCACATTATTTTACATTTTGGTTTCATAAATATGAAAAATAATTGTCTTACACTGGCTATTGTGGCACATGCCTGTAGTTCCAGCACTTAGGTAGTGGAAGCATGGTACTCAGAAGTTCAAGGTCATCTTTAGCTACATGGGGAGTTCAAGACCAGTTGCAGCTAAAAATCCTGTCTCAAAATATAATAATTTTCTTGCACTGGGGATATAGTTCAATAGTTGAGGGCATACTCTTTACTTGAGCACTCATGTTCCATTCCCTGAAGTAAAAGAATAGCAGTATCTGTTTGGTGTGGTGGGAAAGTCTACTGTACTGGCTGGTTTTGTGTCAACTTGGCACAAGCTAGAGTCATCAGAGAGGAAGGAGCCTCAGCTGAGGAAATGCCTCCATGAGATCCATCTGTAAGGCATTTTCTCGTTTAGTGATCAATGGGGGAGGGATCAGCCTAATGTGTGTGGTGCCATCCCTAGGCTGGTGCTCCTAGGTTCTGTAAGAAAGAAGACTGAGCAAGCCAGTGGAAGCAAGCAAGCAAGAAGCTCCTGCCTCCATGTTCCAGCCCTGCTTGAATTCCTATTCTGACTTCCTCCAATGATGAACTATGATTTGGAAGTGTAAACCAAATAAATCCTTTCCACCCCAATTTGAGTTTTGGTCATAGTGTTTTGTCACAGCAATAGAAACCCTAAGACACCTATAATTACAGCCCCTAGAAGGCAAAGGCAGGAAAAAAGTGTCAGTTCGGCCTAGGTTACACAGTAAAACCCTGTGTTTAAAATAATAATAATAATAATAATAATAATAATAATAATAATAATGAACATTAACAATTAACAATAATATTCTTCTCTAGAGGAGGAAAGTACTAAAAAATGGTCCTTACTGGGCACACCCAGTAGTTCAGGGAAAGAAAATACAAAAAACATTTTAAAATGAAAAAGAATACTTGAGAGGTGTATACATACTTGTGAATTTAAGATAAGAAAGGTAAAAATGAGAGACTGAGACCACAAGGGGAAGCTACTAACTTCTAAAACGTGTAATTAATGGATTGTGTTTATCATGACCTGCTCTACTTTCTTGGTGTGTATTCTGGCAGTGGGCTAAAATTTGTAAACGATCCATTTTTAACCATACATTTGAAATGTAAGTCTCCAATTGATGACAGGGCTGTGGTGGGGGTGAAATACAGTGTCTCCCACACAAAAGAGAAGTGGTGTGTTCTGAGCTACACCATCAACCCTCATGATTTAATGTTTCAAGAGTTGATAGTGGTAGCTATGCTTGCTCCTGAGTCATACAGCAAGCCAAACTAGAAACAAACAAAAGCTTTACCTTGCAAAACTGAATGTCTTTAAATATACAGCTATGGAAGTCTTGGAATGTATTGACTGTGGTGGTGATGGGGTATGGACCACTTTGCCTCAGGATTTCTAACACATGATATGTTCTTTTGCCCTAGCTGCAAAACACATCATGACACAAATATTAAATACTAATATATAGTTACAAAGTTCTTAAATGAAGCTGCTTCTTTGTCATGAAATATAGACTTGAACTTGAGCTTTAAAGAACTGGTGTGTCACTTTCACAGAGCAACCTAGCCTTATGAATTAACTCTGTAAATATAGCTGGGTGTGGTGACCATTAGGGAGCTGGGACTAATTCTTCTACTCAAAAGATGACTCACAAGGCCTATTTACATCAGAGTAGAAAAACCAGTCTTGATGTAGTTTCTTTGACTAATTAGTGACATATTTTCTTAAATTAATAAATTGAAAGAGTGACCAGAGTCTAAGAGCAATAAATGGTTATATGGGGTTTGGGGATATGGCTCAGTGGTATAGCACTTGCCTAAAAACTATGAGGCCCGAGCTTCAAACTACCATAGGAAACAAAGAAAAAGGCTATTCCCTCTCAACCTGAATGTATTAGTCTTAAAACAATAGCCACAGACAGCTGAGCTTTCTGGAGACCAGCTGTGTCAATGAGTCCCTTAAGCACTGCAGTTCCTAAGGATATCAACCACAGTCTACCAAGTGTCCACACCAACACTCAGCATTCTCTGCATTCAGAGTCTTACTGATTCATGGTTAGTTCACTCAGCGACAAATACCTGTCATAGATCAGACACTCTAACAGGTGTTTTTGTATAACTAATTACAGCTATGGTGCATGCTGTGCCTCTCCTCATAGCACACCAGGACTCTGGAGTCTGTCTTATTCACCTCTTACAACAAGTCATGATGGCTCTTAAAACATGTTGTGGAGAATAACCTTAACTGTCCATCAGAAGATATATGGGTAAACTGTAGTACCTTCACACAATTGAATGCCACTCTATAATAAAGAAAAAGACACAAACCAGAGCCACATGATTCAGCATGTGTATGTAGGAAACATTTAAATGAAATTTTAAAGCATTTAATAAGATAAAGTATTAGAATAAAAAAGTCAGGCACTATTTTTTTTCAGCCTCAAGGGAGAAGATTTTGGCAATTGATTGCAATATTATAAGTAGAAAATTTATCCACAAATATCTGCATGCACAGAAAATAACATGAACAATAACAATGCAATATTATTTTGTGGTAAAAGACTGTCCATTAATAGAAAAGAGAGTCATGAAATTGTGGTGCATAAATCCTCTGCATCCAGGACAAAAGAATAAGGAATCTATACAATGTATATAATTAGCTCTAAGACACTTCTAGAAAACAGAAGTACTATAAACATTGGTTATTTCTAGGAAGTTACACTGGGCACCTGTGGCTTACTTGTGAAAAAGAACCTTTTCACTTGTCCCTGGAAATGTCATTTCTTTGTTGTCTGGACCTTCACATAATTATAAACCGTTTATATGTTCCTCCTATGCCTGTTTTCATTTTCTCTTTCCATTTTGTATTTGTGGGTTTGATCTTTTAAAAAAGTATTTATTTGTTTTTATTTTATGTGTGTGAATGTTTTCCCTGCATGCACATATTATACACCATGTGCCCATTGGATCCCCTGGGAGTGGTAAGTAAACCTAGGTCCTCTGCAAGACCAACAAGTGCTGTTAACCACTGAGCCTAATTTTTGTTTCCTTGTTTGTCTAGATAGCTCCATTCTGGCTACCAAACCATGATTTCCCTGCCTCCACCTTATGAGTGAGTGATAGGATTAACAGCATTACCCAGTATGTCAAGCTCCTAGTCTGCCTTTATCTGAACACTTTTCCTAAACTCCATCATCAACTGGCAGTACCTGAGGCATCCATCTTTTCAGAGATGTCTCTACCAGTTAATGGCACAAAACAATGAAACAGTTTCTAAAAACAGTGATCTTAGGAATGGGAAGATAGCTCCAATAGATGGTAATTACCAGTAAGTCAGTATTTTAGAGACAAAGGCAGGGGGGATCACAAGTATGAGGCCAATATGGCCTATCTGGTCTCAAAACAGAAAACTGAGTTCTTTTATGTATTTCAGAAGACCATTTGTCTGGCTGTGTCTTAAAACTGTCTTATGGGGTAGAGATCGAATATCACCAAGGAATTTAGATTCTGAGCACTAAAAATAGAAAAAGAACCGTATTAGGTATCCCCTATTCTTGTCATTACAAAATTATAATGCAATTTGTGACCAAATGAATTTTTTCTTTCTTTCTTCCCCTCTTCTAATTTTCTTCTTTCTCTCTCATCTATGTCCTATGAAAGATTTAAATACGAACTGTCCTTGAATAACCATATCCAGAGCTAAACCTTGAATAGCATTAGCTACCAGTGATATCTTAAATATGAAATCACCTATATCATTCATTTAGGATACTGCTATCTACCACATTAGATGAGTTCCCATAAATTTATTTTTATGTAAATTCTTTTAAAAGTTGAGGTTTAACAAAAATGAGTTTGCATATTTGCCCACTCCTGCCAGAAGCTATTTCAAAAGATGGCATTGGGAGCTGGAGATGTAACTCAGGGATAGAGTATGTACATATCATGAACAAGGCCTTGGATTTGATTCTCAGTATCCACTCTTCCAGCTACCCAAAAATGTTCTGTCAGATTACAGATAGGGAGCTTGCAAAGTGCCGCAGTTGGCAGAGTACTTGCCTAGCATTCATGAAGCCCTGGGTTTGATCCCTTGCACCACATTAGTCTGGTACATTGGCACATGTCTTTAATCCCAGCATTTTGAGGAAGTAAAGGCAGTAGATCTCTGAGATCTGAGGCCAGGGTGTTCTACAGGAAGATCTAGGCCAGCCAGGACTAGAAAGTGAGACACTGTATTAAAAAGACAAAAGATTATAGAGATCTGGCCAGCAACATGGTGGGTTGTGCTTAGAGACAGGATGATCAGAAATTCAAGGTCAGCTTTAGTTACTAAACCAGACTCTGGTCTCAAAGCGGAGCAGGAAGGATGCTAACACACAAGTCTTTCTTTGTAACACCAGGGGTCACTATAAACTAGAAATTTCAACACTATCTAGAAGTGTTAAGCTAATGTTATTCTCAAGATTTATCTGGATACTTGCTTATTCATGAAACTACTTCTAACACTCATTTTTATTGGCCCATATTACATTTAAACATCGTTAAATTGTCTAATTTTAATTCAACTAAAAAGAACACTTACTAAAAATTGTAGAAAGCATTGCCTCAAAGTAGTTTACCTTGAGGTGTCCTCAGAATCCCCTTTTCAGCAAAACTTTAATACAATTTCATAATTCAGTAGATAAAGCCAGACCTGAAATGAGAAGAAATGAATTGTTGAATTTACTGAATGTTGGCAAGTTGTTTATACATCTTCACTCTTGACCCTGCTCACTTTTCTGAATTCTAACTCAAAAATCACAATTTTCCCATTCTACCAATTACACCCCCCCACACACACACACACTCACTAAGTAAATGTTTTTTTAAAGCCTCATGGAGCTGAAGAGGTGGCTCTTAGGGTTAAGAATGCATGCTATTCTTGCAGAAAACTGGAGTTCATTTCCCAGCACCCACACCAGATAGCCCACAACTGCCTGTAACTCCAGTGCTTCTGATGTTTACATACTCACGTACATATATACTCTGGGATCTGCTTGCCTGTGCCTCTGGAGTGCTGGTATTAAAGGCATGTGCCCCCCTGCTTAGCTGTCTTTCAAGGTATACTGGAATGAGGCAGAACATAAGCCAAGGGGGCGTGAGGATGAAGCTCTGTGTTGCAGCACGTACTCACCATGTTCAAGGTCCCCAGTTAGATGTCCTGAACAAAATACATTAAACAAAAAGAAAGGAGATAGGCATGGACACTCAAGGAAACAAAGCACAGCTCTCATCTCAAAGGGAATAAATGATCATGTATTCTGATGCAAGTGTGATCATGATCTGTGGACATGAAATTGCCTCAGATAGCATGTTCTAGTGTGAAAGTAGTTACATGAACTTAAAAAAAAGTCATATAACTACTCTCACTTTGTAGTCCTAGGTGATGGTAGAACTTGTATAAATAGGATACTTATTATAGGACTCAGATCTGCCTGCTTCTGTCCTGCCCAGAGCTGGGATTACAGGTGGGCTGCCACACCCATCAGGTTTTTATCTGTGGGTTCTGGGGATCCCAACTCCATTGTGCGGTGATAGATTAATTGAGTGTACTCAGCCTTTAGGGAGGTTCTAGTCAATTAGTCCTGAAGAATCTTTAGCAGGTGTATCTTCTTTCTGGGGATTTCAGTTACTTAATGCTTGCCTGTAACTCTGAAATAAGCACTTAAAACTGCCTTTACTAAAAAGCATTGACTTTTTATTCAGACCAACAATATTAACTGAAAGCAGACCGAAGCTTGGCATGTCTGCCTTCATTTTGTGTCTGTGTCACTCTGGCTCGGATTCCAGCTTAACTTGCACAGGCATGTTACTTTAATCATTCAAGGAGTGTCTGTCTACATAGCTGGTCTTACTCTTTTAAGGATGAAGGTATGGACTTCTCATTTTCCTATACTTTAATTCACCGTAGATTCCCAGAAGAGCAAAATCTCATAGGACAGACCCCAGGAAGATAAGGATAATTAACAGAATGTGAGGCTGCTCCTTGTTGCTTGAGTAATCAACTTGTAGGAACAAGATTGCATAAGTCAAGAATTCTTCATACCACCTTGCAGAGCCAGAGCTGAAATAAAGCTCAAAAGGTGACACAAATGACCAAGACTTCTAATAGGTCTACATCTCACCCGGCTCCCCAGATGTAGTACCCCTATAGATACTACATCTAAACCTCAAGGTCATGTCAGAACCCCAAAAAACAAACTTGAAGGTCACTGGATCCTTTCATTTGTTCCTTTCCCCAGCATGTTGATTAACCCTCTCTCTGCTTTTTGTCTCTTTAATTGCAGCGTTGGTGCAGAGGCCAAGCTGAGCTTGTTGAAACCACAGAGTTGGGGCTTTTGTCCTTCTGTCCTGACTGCAGTTCCAGCACTGCAGAGACTATTGCAGGAGTATTACACAGGTAGAGGAATCCAAGCCAGCCAAGCTGTACAGTGAGGCTCAACCTCAAACATATGGGGAGGGATGCCTAGCACACATGTGGCCACTGAACTCAATCCACAGCATCTTAAAAAGCTTGTTTAAAGGATATTAACCTGTACATTGTGATTCATGTGTGTAATTCCAGTACTTGGGAAAGTGAGGCAGAAGGATTTCCAGGAGTTCCAAGCCACCTGGGCTATAATATATATTATGTATATAATATAATATAATATAATATGATATGATATATACATATAATATATAATATGAATATTAGGAAGTTGTACAATAGTAGGTTTGTATTTAAATCCAGCTTTACCATTTTTTAGCTGAGTAGTGTTAGGCAAACTATTAAACAATTTGTTTGGATTTGGAAAATCAAATCTGATCAAAACACCATTATAGTGATATTTCATTTGTGCTGAAATGTGATTTTATTTGTATGTTAATAAATAAAGTTGCCTGGGGGGCAGAGCTATTAGCAAGCCATTTAGCAGAAGTCTGGCAGTGGTAGCACATGCCCTTAATCTGATCACATCACAGGCAGAGTCTGTGTGCTCAAGGACACAGCCAGCTTGGTGACACATGCCTTTAATTCAAGTACCAACCATAGAGACCTGGAGGTCTGTATAGACAGGCAGTGATGAAGAAGTCTTGTGGTTGTGTTTAGAACCAATGAGAAGGCAGAACAGAAAGTCAATAAAAATACAGACACACAGGAAGTAGGTCTCTTTTCTCAGGGGAAGGACGGCAGCGGCTGGTAAGCTAAAGGCTATTCGCTAGTGCTCTGACCTCTTGAGCTTTTAACTCTGTGTTTGGCTCTGTGTTTCTTATTTAATAAGACTATTTAGAATTACATCTACACACTATACAAAATTCTCAAAGAGATAACAAAAATTTAAATCCTCCAGAAAAGTTCCACCTTCCAAAACTTCCACAACCTCCCCAAACAGCACCACCAACTGGGAACCAAATGTTCAAATACCAGCTCCTGTGGAGGACATTTCTCATTTAAGCCACTAGTGTGCAAGATAGTCATCAGGGAAATGCAACTTGAAACAAGAGTCAAGCTACTCTATACTCAATACTAAACTCTAATTATGAAATATTGGCAGAGATAAAAAGCAACCATAACTCCATGTTCCTCTGAAATTTAAAATGGTACAGCCACAATGGATCAAGTTTGACAGCTAAAATTTTATAGACTCTTATGCTTGTATTTTGTTCAGATGGATTTGTATGTCCACACAGAATAGAGCATGACCCTCAAAGCTTTGCTCACTACAGTCAGTGCCAGGGCATCAGGAGCTCCAGTGGCAGAGCATCCCCCCCGGGACATGCAAAGCCTTGGCTCCAAACAAACAGAAACCGTGTCCATCGGTACATGAGTGAGTCAAGGACAGCCTCCTATGGATTTGGAACTCTTACAGGTCCAATCCACAGATTCTGGCAATGGAGGATTAGCATCTCAGGAGCACTGAAGAGTGAAAGAAGGCAGATGTAAAAGGGCTCTCTTTATTCTATACTTACCCCATGTGACAGATTATAAGCTGTTTCACTCTGTTTTTATGACACTGTAGGAAAGGAAAATCCAAAACAGAAGACAGACACCATGGATTCTAGGGGAAAGCAAGACACTGACTTCAACGGGTCTTTCTTGAGGGCAAGATATAGTGGTTTGGGGAGTTAGAGAGAGATAAGATCTCCATCTGTAACTCACCATGGCCTTGAACTTGAAGAAATCCTCCTGTTTTAGTGCTGGGATTATAGGCATACCTCTCCATGATGGTTTTTAGGTACATGAATTGAACCCAAGGCCAATCTAGCTGAGCTGAATTAAGCCTCAGCCCTACTGGTAGTCTCATATATGGCAATTTGGGTGGTGATTACATGGCCTCATACACTTAACAAAACACAACTTATAAATTCAAAATTATATGCTTTAAATTCTGTAATCTCAAACATCAGAGGTGGAGGCTAGACAAAATGAGTTCAAGGCTAGACTGGAGACCTGAGACCTAGTCTGCAAAAAATGAAAGAAAAAAAAAATGTACCCAGCTTGGTGGAACAGCATATAATTCACAGCATTGGTGAGTCTGGGCTAGAAGACCCCAAAATTGAGGACAGTCTGGGCTATGTAAATAACCAATGCCTTATCTAAAAAAATAAAAATATATATATAAAAACAAAAACCAAATAAACAGAAAAGTTTGACTTTATTCCTTGTAAATTATATCTGACCAGATAGAAGTTCCATAGAATTTCTGGAAAACAGCAAGGCAAAGAGAGAGCCAAGTAGGAACCTGAGATTACAGTAATCTTGAAAGCTAAGCCACAGACTGATTACACGGATACAATGTAATGGATAATTGGTATACTTGATACTTGCCAGGATGAAGCAGGATACACTTCTGTCTCCTCAGCACTTGACAGCACAAAGCCATGGTGAGAAAGAGATAAGGGCAGGAGTCTGGGAAGTATCACAGCAACTGTAACCAGACTATGACAATAAAACTAACTTTAAAAACGAAAAGTAAATACAAGAGGTTGAAATGCTATACACAAAGCAGTAGGTAGTTGGTGGTGGCATTTGTCACATAAAGCAGTAGGTAGTTAGTCTAGAAGCACATTTCTTCCAAATGTTATTTGTTTATTTTGAGACATTGTCTCACTCTATGACCCAAGCTGACAAGGAAGTTGCCCTGCCTGCAGGGCTTCAACAGGTTCTTGACCACCCTAAGGAGGGAATGTAGGGACAGGAGATACAAAGGAAAAGACACCAAGTCTAGATTCTGATCAAGGTGCCACTTTATTTCTCTTCCAGAAAGGTTTATATAGTTCCGCAGGGTGGGGGGAGCAAGAAGCTGTCATCTGCATAAGGTGGGGCAAGCTAACAGGATGTTTGTATAGGATGTTTATAAGATGAGAGGGTCAAGGGCTCTGACTCAATGTCCTGTTGCTAGGCAACCTGACTGTAAGCTGATCTAGTTCCCTGTCTTATTGGGGGGTCTGTATTTTTCCACTAACTAGAGATTCTGTCCTTGTCCCTGACAGAAGTCATTATGTAGCCCAAGTTGGCCTCAAACTCAAGGCAGACCTCTTGTTTTGACCCTACTTGCCAAGTACTGAGATTGCAAGTGCAGCCATTATGAGCATCTTAGTAGCTGTTGTGTTATGGTGAAGCCTGTTTTGTTTTCATACAGGGTCTCATGTAATTCAGGCTGGCCATTAGCTCACTTTGTAGCTGAACTCCAGATCCTCAAGTCTCCTCCAGACAACAGCTGGGATTTTGAGACATGGCAATTACCCTCAATAATAACTACTTTTTGACAAATTGGAACCTGGAGCAATGGTTCGTGTCTTTAATCCCGGCACACAGTAGGCAACATCAGGCAGATCTCTGAGTTTTGGGCCAGGTCTAGGCTAGTCAGGGTTATATATAATGATCATATCTCAGAAAGAAAGAAAAAAAGAAGTGTAATAGTTTTTCATCTTGTCAGAATTCCCCCTTATAGAAGTCCGCAGTGTTGACTTTGCAAATAAATTTACAAATTAGACATTTGTTGATCCCACCAAGCAAAAATAAAGACCTCTACCTAAATTAAGGCCAAGTAAGCAAGCTTTATTTACTATGTATAGGACTGACTCTCCAAAGTGGAATTTGAGAAAGCAGGGAGGGTCTTATAGAGAAAAAGGTATAAACTGGGGATTTTCGGAGGAATTTGGTAGCGTACGGACTTGGCAAGCAAATTACAGAAGCAGACAGAAGATAAGATTATTTGACAGATCATCTTGGTAGAACATCTCAAGATATCTCAGGATTCCTTGGCAGAACATCTTTTTTTTTTTTTTTTTTTTTTTCTCGTGACAGGGTTTCTCTGTGTAGCTTTAGAGCCTGTCCTGGAACTCACTCTGTAGCCCAGGCTGGCCTAAAATTCACAGAGATCCACCTGCCTCTGCCTCCTGAGTGTTGGGATTAAAGGTGAGCACCACCACTGCCTGGCAGCAGAACATCTTATAAGGGCACAATTCAGGGTATGTTCAAAGGATGAGTCAAACTCCATAGGGTGGGGAACATGTAGTCTTAGTTAGAGTTTCTATTACTGTGAAGAGACACCATAACCACAGCAACTATTACAAAGGAAGACATTTAATTGTGGCTTGGTTATAGTTTGAGAAGTTTAGTCCATTATCTTTATAGCAATGTGTCAGCAGACATGGTGCTAGAGAAGGAGCTGAGAGTTCTATATCTTGATCAGCAGTCAGCAGAAGCAACTGCACCACACTGGGCATAGCTTGAGCATATAAGACCTCAAAGCCCACATCTGGTGATACACTTCCTCCAATAATGCCACACCTACTCTAATAAGGCCACACCTGCTAATAGTGCCACTCCCTATGGGCCAAGCATACCTATTCAAACCACCACACATGTCAGATTCTAGAAACAGGTTAATATATGGTCAAACTTGAATTTTACAGTAACCAGAAATGAACTTATTCTGACCTTGTAATAAAATAGCTTCCAACCTTAAGATGGAGTCAGCTTGTCTATCATTTCCCCCTTGGGTTATGTGTCTCCTTCAAATCCTTGATAGGGAACTGTCATTTCTTTCTGTTGCATGGGCTGATAATGTTGGTGGAGGATATGTATTTTAGCACAGTCTGTCTGGTAGGAGACAAAATTTATAATGCATCAGAAGATACATGGCCTGATTGTGAACAGTATTAGGAGGAGTATTAGGGATCCTACAGCAGCTGAAATGAGAGTGGTTAGCCAGGGGGACCAGATGAATAGGAATTGGCACCAATTATTTCTTCCATGGTAGTCTACGTATTTGGTTTTAAGATAGTTTCTCACCATAGCTAAAGTTTCTCTACTCCTGATTGAAACAGCATAGTTTCTCCTAGGGCCACACATAGCCCTCTTGTTTCATAAGGAGCAAATCAAGACCTCTCCTGTTTTGTAATACTACTTCTGCCAAAGAATCTACTTGTTCTCATCCTAGAGACTGAATTTAATTTGGGCATTTAGGGTTTTGAACCTTTGATCTTGTAGAACTAGTACCGATGTTTCCAGTGCTAAGGGACCAGCTATTCCTGCACCTAATAAAAGTGGAAGGAAATGGGAGCCACCGACTTGGTCCTGAGATGACCATATGTTACAGCTAGATGTAAGTGGCCTGCATCCTCATAACAAATATAATTTGAGGAATAATATGAGTGAGAATACAAAACTGGGTGTGTTCCATATACAATGCAGGAGACAGATAAGCAACCCATTATTCCATCAGTACGGGCCCAACAGGCTTCTAAAGGGGTAGAAAGAAGTAGTTGTTTGTTCTCAAAGCTGGTGACAGTTAGGTTTCATAAAATGGTCACACAATTAGCCAAATGAAGAGATGCCATGTGATCTGATGCATTGGACATAATGCATTGTCCCTGCCCCTGTATATCACCTAGTGTTAGTTGGGGCTGGGAACAAAAACAAGTATCAGCAGTAAGTTATGGAAATGCTGTAATAGGTTATAAGCCATCCCCACATAATAAGGGTGTTTGGGGCCCAGACAAAGCCAACAATATTGTGTTAGGTTAGGTGCAGAATGCTTAAGAAAGGAAAAGGCTGCTGAGAGCAAAGATAAAAGGGGGACCTCTGTTGGAAGAGTACATGTGAGTATTGGAGTCCTTTGAATTGTAAGTGGGGGCAAGGTGTATGAAAGTGTATGCAGAGGCATATGTAAGGGTAGTTTAGTAGAAATTGAAATAGGCCTGACAGTAGTTGGCATGTCCTTAGGATGTATGTGTGTTGTGATAAGCTGTGAGTGTGCTATAATGGGACATGGACATAATGGGAGAATCTGGGGTACTGGGAGAAGATTCCTATCTGGACCTATGGGTTTTGGTATTTCTGGTTGAGTTTGCTCTCTTTGCATTGTAACTAAGGTACAGGGATCATGTTCAGAGAGACATAACCTAAGTCCCTGGGTTTCTTTGGTCCTCCAGGGAGAATGATATATGTTCCACATTTTGTGCATAAAGGTTACAGGATTGCATGATCCTTGTTCACGATTGAGCTTGATCTCAGTAGGGTTTGGGGGTTTTCCCAGGAGGCAATAGTTACAAAGCTCTAAGAAGTACAATGCTATTCACACTTACTGTCTTCAGCGTGAGAGCAAGCTCCATGAGCTGGACAAGCATAAATTTGGGTGTCTTGCAGGCTTTTTTCATGACTAAGATTGCTACAGTAACAAGTACCTGTATGTTCTTTTTTGGGCAGGCACTGTGCCAAGCAACTTGATCCATGCCAAATGCATAACTAGGCCAAACATCAACAGTACAGCCTAGGCCGAATAGCTTGCAAAGGTCAGTGTTCAGCCTAGGTTAACCCTGGGTCCTGACTGAAGCCAAAATTTCCCCTGTTGTTAACCTAAACTTCAGGTGAGACTCTTGTTAAGATTTTCATAGCTAGAGTTTAAGAGCATAAATGCAATCTGACAGGTTGGAGCTATGATTGTGGTTTACAAAGCAATAAGAGAAAACAGGAACAAATTAGTAACAAAACATGAAGCCTCAGAAATCTTAATTTTAAGAGGGCCACATTCAGTTGCTGTCTATTTCTGGTGGCCCATTTCTCCTTCTGTAGGGTCCTCAGGTGCCTTCTTGAGTTGAGAGTGATAAATCCAGTCAGGAACAACCGCAGTGGGCATCCAGAGACTCATGATGCAAGGCTCTTTCCGTCTGGATTCAAGCTGGTCATTTCTGAAGTAGTGGATCAATAAAATGTCTCTGGACTGAAATACATGGTCAGGTGGATGGTACCCAATAGGCTGAGCAGCCTGAATCTGAGGAAAGACCTTATCCAAACTTCATTCCAATCCTTTTACAGATTCAGAGATTGGAGTGGGACAATCTATTAACAGCCCTCGGTGTACCTGAAGGATCAAGGTAGGAGCGGGGTTGGACTGCCTATAGAATATTTCATATGAGGTGAATTTTTCTCTGTAGGGGTACAATAGGCCCTCAGTAGGGCATAAGGCAAGAGATCAACCTAACTACCATCAGTCTCAAGTATATTTAGTTAATATTTCTTTCATAGTTCTACTAATCCTTTCTAATTTTCCTGAACTTTGAGGCTGACACATACAATATAATTTCTAATTCATGTTAAAAGCAATGGTTCTCACCTTTTTTTTCTTTTTTTAAAATATATATATATAATATATATATATATATTATTTTACAATACCATTCAGTTCTACATATCAGCCATGGGTTCCCCTATTCTCCCCCCTCCCACTCCTCCCCTTACCCCCAGGCTACCCCCCATTCCCACATCCTCCAGGGCAAATCCTCCCCCCCCCAGGACTGCAATCAACCTGGTAGACTCAGTCCAGGCAGGTCCAGTCCCTTCCTCCCAGACTGAGCCAAGTGTCCCTGCATAAGCTCCAGGTTTCAAACAGCCAACTCATGCAATGAGCACAGGACTTGGTCCCACTGACTAGTTGCCTCCCAAACTGATCAAGCCAATCAACTATCTCACCTATTCAGAGGGCCTGATCCAGTTGGGGGCCCCTCAGCCTTTGGTTCATAGTTCATGTGTTTCCATTCATTTGGCTATTTTTTTTTCAATAATTGAGTAGAACCGAAATTTATTATAAGCCACAGTCGTCCTAGGGACCTCCATGCTATATACATAGCCTCTATGGTTCTATGGGTTGTGGTCTGATTGTACTTTATTTTATATCTAGAATCTACCTATGAGTGAGTACATACCATGACTGTCTTTCTGGGTTTGGGTTACCTCACTC